>NC_056734.1:749074224-749114224 GCF_019279795.1 Protopterus annectens | reverse complement strand
ATATATATATATATCTGTCTGTACATACACATACATATACACCTACGTACCTATTTACATTTCCCATACTTCTGAATGTCCACCGTGCATCCCCGCTGGCTTTACCTCCCTATATCCGACAGACATTATACTGGCCATCCCATAAAATTAGCGGTCCTTGTATGTCTTGGACCCAGAAACAGACACACCTTAGTCACCGGTTTGACCACTACACCAGCTGTGGTACATTCCTCATGGGTGGTAGCTAGGATATATGACTTCACTACAGGTATTCAACAGTACTGGCAACAAATGTGACAGTTGGTTGGTGTACATATGTGTACGGACCTCTCAACCACTCAGGAACTAATTTCAATAGTAACAGGGACAAGGCAAGGACAAATCAGGGACAATCACGGACACTTTTACAATATTAGTACTATTAACTTGAAATGTGTTGACAGATTCAGAGCATATGTAGTAATACTTATTTTCTGAAGTAAAAGATGTCTATTACTCTTAATTATTGTCATTATTCATTCAGTGCAATTTAACACCTTTCCTCCAAAGGTCACTGGTTTTAAGGGGGGATTAAGAGACTGGCCATTTATTGTGCGAATGCTCTGACCATTGGTAGAGTTACCACATTTTCATACAGCCAGGATGGGATATATTTGGGACACACCAGATTTTTCAGGCCAGCACATACCCACGGTCAATACAGGGTTTAGAACTTTACTTATTTTCCTAGATGAGAGCTTATTCTTCTAGCGGTTTAGTTGCTTATTCTGTTTCTTGTAAGATTTACATATTTTACATACAGAAATAACTGTTTTAGGCAACTGTTACATGAAATATGGTACATAATTATATCCTACAATCACAGGACATTTGCCATTGTATTATTTTTGGTCAGGACACACCTACCCAAACAGGGACTGTCCCTCACAAAGTGGGACATGAGGTACCCTGCTTACGTCAGCGCCTTAATCACCCTATATCCAACTGCCACTATGCGAATGTGTAAAGTATATATTCTCGATAATTAGTGTGGGGTGCCGTGCATCATGGTCAGGTGTTTAATCCCGGCTAGTAGGTTCTGCATGACCGGCTGGAGGCTGAGCAGTCTCGTGAACCACTAGTGCAAATACAACTTGTGTCCAGATGTCTACAGTACTGGACATCATGTCGTGATACCAAGTCTGACGTTTACACAGGGTATTTATCCCATGAGGGATATCCAAAAATTGAACAAGACAATAACCTTTGATATTTTTGGATTTACAAAAATGTGATAGGGTTTTACATGCAAAGGATACATAGTTTGCAATCCTGACACTGCCTAGGGTGAGACTGCCTACTAGATATGAGTAGTGGTCACTATGTGCAGATATGACTGCGCCAAGCTAGCAGCCCGAGTATGGCTGGATTTGGTGGATGTTCAGGAATGGGGGGTTGTGTGCTGCAGAGGGGATGATGGGTATTCAGTTATGTATCCAGGTGTGTTGTAGTTGGATGGCTCAGTTCAGTCCAGAGCATTATGTGGGTATGTGCCGGTGACGTTTCTGTACATGTGTATCGCACATTGTAATATTCATATGTTTGTGGGATTGTGTTCTACAGTATGGCCTGTCAGGTTGTATTGCGGATGTGAATATTTGTTCTTTGTGTTTCTTTCTGATTCACCCACTTCTCCCTCATACACCTCCAGTTCACCTGTTGGGCATCCAACACAATCTCCCCATTGCAAATTATTACATTACCCATCCCCCCCATACCCATATTCCACACACTCCATCCATCCCTTCTCTGGTTGATGGCCCATGGCGCGGACAAGGGAACACATTGCATACACTACATATCTCTGGTACTTGTATGGTTGTGAGGACTACTCTGGCATTTTTCACCTTCCACATGCTGTACATCATGCACATAGGTACATGCAAATACTTATCTTTCATGACATGGTAGGTAGATCCGGGTAATACCCGTTTACCTTTGGCCCATCCTGACAAGGACTCCTTGGACTGCAAATGGGCAGATTTTGGGTGAATGCTCTTACCACTGGTAGGGTTGCCACCTTTTCATATGGCCAGGATGAGATATATTCGGGACACACATCAGATTTTACAGGCCAACACATACCCATGGTCAGTACAACGGATAGTACTTTTGTTTTATGCCTAAATGTAAGCTTATTGCTGTAGCTGTTTAGCTGCCTCTACTGTTCGGTTTACTTGCTTATTCTATTTCTTGTAACATGTAGGTATGTTACATACAGAAATAACTATTGTATGTGACTATTACATAAGATGTGGGACATAATTATGTCCTACGATTGCAGGATATTTTACATTTATAATGGTTTTGGTATGGACACAACTGCCAGAGGGGGACTGTCCCCCACAGTGTGGGACAGGTGGTAACCCTGACCATTGGGCTAGACTTAGCTATTGGCGGTGTGCTAACAAGATGCATTTTGCTTCCAGTTGGTATAACTATCGACACTACAATAGAATACGGGCACGGGGTTTTAAATGTCATTTGTTCGAGGGATGGGGACTCAATATTCAGCTACGTGCATTTGTGTTTGCTTCTTATTTTTGTGTTCGCAAAACTGTCTTGCATGCTTTGTATACACTTCAGTATCGACGGACACTGACAGGTGTGATTACTATTGGAGGCAGGCTGTAATATTCAGCATTTTAGGTTCCACGTAAACAGCCGACATGTCCACTCCTCCGTGCGGTGCTTCGACACGCCCCATGCACTCGTGCACGTTTCTTATGCACGTGGATGTGGCAGCAGTGCGCCTTCATTAATATGCATATGATGCTATTGCGCCATCTCTACGTTGCACAGTCGGCACAAGCCTAATGTCATCCTTGCGCTGAGCTTCATGAATCCCGGGGTAGGTTTATTTTTAACTATATATATTCCCTAGAGTTTAGATTAATATATAAATAATAAGCCTTGTAATAGAAACACATATAACATCTCCCAGCTTTTCAGAGCTAATGTATGCATTGGCATTTAAACCCACAGATACTACACTACCTTCCCAACATTTACCTGTCCTGAACAAATGTATATCATGTACATATTTAATAATTACATTGTGAATTCTTGTTCTACTCTGAGGATGTAACACAGTTTATGCTCAGTGCTGACCAGTACTGTATGATTAGAAGTGAGAAGAAAACTGTTATATGAATATGCTATTCTCTATGACTTAAAGTGCAATTAGAAGAGAGAAGAAGGCTTTGAGTATGTTATGCATTGTTATTACTTTGAGTTTAGAGAGACTTATGTATACTATGCTATATATACAAGAAATTATATGTATGTATATAAAAAAAAAAAACTTTTCTTCTTTTCTTTCCCTCCCCTCCATCCCTCCTTACTTTATATTTTCCAATGTATCCCTTCATTTTATCTTACATAGAATATTAAATATTTATAACTGTATATATTATAGCTGTGTGAAATTAAAGTGTAATATACAGCTAAGTAGTATCTTATACTATGAAGCAGAAACTGAGGTAATGCATTTTATATGGTATGCTTACTTATATAAAATGAATACTTAAAGTGTTAATTATAAATATATTGATGGTATATTAAGTATGTTATATTACACCAAATTAAGTTATGAATGAAACATTATATATATGCAACATATGAAAAGCAGTGTAAATCTTACCTTGCATTTATAACATATCAAAACAGACTTGTTAATAAAAGCATAGTCCACAATATTATAGCTGTGTGAAATTAAAGTGTAATATACAGCTAAGTAGTATCCATATTCATAAAAGGATACCCACACCTGCTACATAGTGTAGCATGCAGCTTATCGGAAACCCTCCAGGTGCAACTAACCATAGGCTATACTGCTCTACCCAAACCACATACCACAGGCACCCAAACTTCACGTAGAACCCCACGGTACCCCAGGCCTAACCTGGATCCATAAATGGGTCTCCAAACACCATAACTTACACTTCAACTACCCGAATAGGAACCCCACACAGCCTTCCTGGAAGAACTTTCTATTCCTGACTTTCCTGGGTTCAATGCCATGGCCATGGAACAGCTAGTTACTGGAGACTGAGAGGAAAATATCAAGAATCTCAACATCACACACATGGGGACAAAATGCTCACACGGAGTATATCCTCATTTGGTCCTCAAAGATCATAAAATAAGAAATCTCAATCCACATCCGCCCCCTACCCAAACAAAAAGACCACAGACCAATCCTTCTCTAAAACATAACCACAACTTCTCACTACTCAAGCCTGGTACATCCCGCCTGAGCCAGTGGAAACCACAACCCAAGCCTCTTTCTCTACTGAAGCCCTTACAAATGCAGAGAATCCTCACCTCTGCATGGATTCTGATCAGGCAAATAAAACCAAGAGTCTTTCAAAGACACAAAGGCAAGGAGTCTGAACATGAACTGACCATTACAAAACTTTACAATAAGAGGAAGCTATCACATGATAGAAAAAAATCCATAAAAGGAAGTCAAGTCTCATTATTAGTAAAAAAAAATCGAGCACTCATTAAATCAACTAAGGCCAATTTTGAAAAATTGCCATGGATTCAAGCGGACATCACCTCAGCCTTTTTCAGCTATGTTAGGAACCTGGGTGGAAACTCCCAGATATGCTCAGAATTCAAAAAAATTAAAAAAAAAATCACTGAACCCACAGACTAACATACTGGCTGAACAGGTTCAGTACAAACTCCCCCCCTCCCCTAGAGATTAGTAACTATCCCAGCGGTGTAGCCTCCTCCCATCGACATTCATGAGTGAAAGCTGCTCTCTCTAAAACTAAACAAACACAGCATCAATAGGACGGATGGTGTCAGCGTGTGCTACTGACTACAAATGAGGATATAAACCCGCACATAAGGCAGCTGTTTAATCTCCTACTTAGATATGGATCGTGGTGTAGGGTGGCGTCGGCTGTGGTGGTCCCACTCAACAGCGGTGCCTCTCACGGACCCTGGTAACACCCCATAAGCATGTAAGTCTAGTCTGCAAAGCTATGGATGGAGCTATAGAAACTAACATAAACATATATATAGGACTTGACATTGGACATTGGACCCGAGTTTGCCTCACAAGGCAGATCATGTGATTTTTGAACTGTGACTTTTCTTGAAACAGTCACCAGGACATTGATGAAGGAAAGGCGTCATACAGCCTACCTTGACCTTGCAAAGGGCAACACAATACCCCACACTTGGGTTTGTAGAAAAAAACTACCAAAAATAAAACCCATATGCTCACAAGATGGGTTGCAAACTGGCTTAAGGACACATATCTTTGGGAGGACTGGAGGACTTTGGACTTGTTTGCGACTGCAAACTGGGCGCCATAGTGGAAAAGTGCATCGGACACGGATATCCTTCAAGAATGGACTCAACAGCAGATAGGTGGTGCCAGAGCCCTGGCGCAAGTTAAGCGTAAAATGTATAGTCATACCTTCCGGGAAAACAAACAACCCCAAGCTACCATATAGGCGGTAACCACTCAGCAGCACAGAAAGGGTTATCAGGGACCTGGGGACCCAGGTTGACAGTAGCCTTCTTTTGACCTCCACGTTGCTAAAGTGGTTAGAAAGACTACATTGCCCACCTGATCATGAGGATTAGGTTTCCCCTGTACTTCTCACTCCTCAGACAGACCATCGATCGAAATGCGCCATGCCCCATCTGGATGTGTATTGACATCTGCAATTGGAGAGACCATTGGTAATCCAAAAGTTCCTCACCAAAAGGTGGAGAGCACCTCGCAGGCTCTGTCTAAGAGAAATTAATCTGTGGATGGGAGATCGAGGGGGGTTCCCCCCTGAAATCATCCTGTGTCATCTGCTGAGACAGGCACAAACTAATGGGTACAGTATTTTTTCTATATATATAGGGGTATGGTTAACTTTGGGTTAGGGCTTATAAATGCCTTAGGGCAGATAGCCTAGTATAAACCTATGAACCTATGAACCTATAATAGTTTGTTTTATAAATAGTCTGCATTTATCATTTATTCTTTAGTCTCTTTTGTTTTTCAGTAGATTCCCATGTAGTTTTAGGAGCCATTCTTTTAAGAGAGGGGTTAACCCACTCCATTTCTTCTATTTTTTCCAGTAATTTGTAGTTTTTAACATATGTCACAGCAGAAACAAGATCTTCAAACAATCAAAGTCCATCAGGAAGAAAAATCTTCAGTCTTGCTGGAAACAAGAGGTGAGTCTTAATCTGTACCTTTTTCAGTTCTTTAATTAGAGGTAAAAAAAACATCCTTTTGGTAATTACCATTGTTGAATAGTCATTATCAAAGCGAATGATAGAGTCATTGCATTTTAAAGGTGATTTTGACCAGGCTGTTTTTAGAATTATGTCTTTATCTGAAGATGATAGGAATTTTACTATGACAGATCTAGGTTGTTTCCTGTTGGTACTGTTTCCTGATGTGAGAGACCGATGTGCCCTCTCTATACCAAAAGATAAAGCCTCTGGTAACTCTAAAAATTTTGGCAACCATGAGTTAAGTTAATTTGACATATTGTTTCCTTCTATATTTCCTTGAAGACCAAAAATCCTTATATTATTCCGACATGATCTATTCTCTAGATCATCCAGTTTATGTTGTAATGAAGTATTTTGTTTAAGCAAAAATTCTATGTTGTTTTCATTTTCTAGCAATCTTCCATCAAAGTCTGTTAATGATTCCTCAATACTAGTAATTTGAACTTTTTGCTGTTTTAAATCCTCATGAAGCATATCCATCTGCTTGGTAGTTTTGTCTTTAAAGTTGTCTTACAATCAGTTATATCAATCTTAGTTGTGAGGTCTTGAATTGTTGTTATCAAAGTTTGTAGTTCCTTTTTTATACTGGAATCCTGGTTGTTTGCCTTAGTATAGCTCATGTTGAAAATCTCCCAGAAGTGCAGTACTTGTTCAGATGAAGGTTTTGACTGGAAATTATAACCGATTTTAATTTATAAGTAGATATTCCTGAAGAGAATGTTGAATACTATCAAATTCTGCAAAAATAAATCCACTTTTTCTTTATATGAAACACATTTCCAGTGAAGATATATTTTTCTTAGTGGAGCTTGTGAAATCTGCTGCTACACCATGACCATGCTAGCCACACCCCCCCTTAAATTTTTTTTTTGATGTGAGTTTAATCCCATTCTTCCTACTTTATATCAGCAATGCTTTATCGAGATTAGAAAATAAAACTCCTAATAATTCTGGAATTGTTATTGTACTTGTGAAAATTAATAGCGTACAAAATATCTGATATTTCCATTTTCATAATACATATACTTGATACGATCCATTATCCAGTGGTATTATAATCTGGTGGTTGTAACTGCAAGAAGCAACGTATAGTCACTCCAGTCTATGTAAACTACAAATAGTGCTCTACATGTAATAAACTATGAAGTATAAAATCGTGTATGAACTATCACCAAATATACTCCAGGATGGTCTCACACAGACCAACGACTGGTGTGTTAGTCACAGTCTCAAACTGAATGGAAAGAAATGCATCATCATTCTCTTTGACACAAGCAATGTCCCTTCACACTATCAAATCAATAACACCACTCTAAGTACCCATGAAATGGTAAGGGACCTGGGATCACAGGTTAACCACAACCTTAACTTCAACCATCATGTGTCTACCATTGTAAGGAAAGCTTTCTATGTAGCTCACTTGATTAGTAAAGGCATCACCTCGAGAGCAACAAAAGTTATAACCTCCCTATACTCGGCACTTATCAGGTCCATAATGCCCCATTCAGTATGTAACGTACTAAGCATCTACAGCAATTACAGAGACCTCAGAGGTTTCTAACAAAAAAGATCAAGGGCCTCCAGCATGTGCCTTACATGAACCGACTCAAATACCTGTCACTATACTCCACATCATATAGACTTCTTAGGGGAGACTTATGCCTGGCCTACAGAGCACACAAGACCCAAACCTAATGAACTTAATGCACATCCATAAATCAAATGGGTCTAGGGCTACCCATTCCAGGAACTTAAATATGGCCTGTGACTTAAATAGGACATGCTGGAGGGACAGATTTATCTCCCAGCAATTGCCATGTTTTTGGAACACTCTAGCAATTCATGTGAAACAGAGCACCTCTATGGCACTGTTCAAGAGGAGCCTAGATAAGTGGATGGAGTACCATAAATTATTTCCAGCAATAGCACCCACATCCCTCCTGGACATGGGCAGTCATCACTAAATGCAGTCTTGGGTATCGACTAGTACCTCTATAGTATTACATTGTATTGAAATGGCTAGGCTTAACATGACCTCTGGGTTGATAGCCTAGTAATCTCCTATGATCCTATGATCCTAAAAACTTTTATTGTGAGCACGACATTTATTTATTTTTATTTGTTTATTTATTTATTTATTGAACTTTTGTTTACCGGGATGGTCTGACTGGAAAACAATGTCCATTTTCTGCCGAGGCCTGAGGAGAAAAGCTCCAGCAAAGTACATTTTTACTAATACATGTCAAGTACAACAAAAACATCAGTATACAGCTATATATGTATCTACTTAAAGTCTAGCAGAGATCAGTAAAGCAATTTATGTACATAGGAGATTAATCAACAAAAATATATACATGAGAGATGAGATTAACACACAAATAAGGTAAATGTACAGTACATGTCTTAGATTTTCTTAAGCCTCTACAGTACATTTAGTATGTCATCTAACAGAATACAGTTTACAACTGTGAGGAAGACAAAGGGATATAGATAAGGGAGAATGAAGTTACAGAAGTTATAGAGTGGATAGATGTATAGTTAGAGGTTGTAACTGAGTGAGGGAATCTAGGGTTAGTACATGAGCAGAGCCAGGTAGTTGTTAGATGATCTTTTAGTAATTTCTTAAACTTGGTGATGCTGGAGGTGGATCTAATACTGATGGTTAGGGAGTTCCAGATTTTGTTGATACTGTTTGAGTATAGTGAGTCACCAGCATTATTGCTACTTTCAGTGATGTTTACTAGGTTTTTGTTACTGGAGCGCAGGGTCTGGCTTTTGAAATAGTGAGTTAGTAGGCCTATAAGAGTGGGTGTTTTTTCAGGTTGGTTGAGTATTTGGTGGGCCATGGAGAGCTGGTTAAAAATTAGTAGGTTGGGGAAGTCTACCCATGAGAGTTCTTTGAGAGCATGACAGTGATGGGATCTGTAGCTGTCATCTGTAGCAAACTTTGCTATTTTATTATAGCAGCTATCTAGTTTGTTTATGTATGTTTTCTTAAGGTTAGTAAGGATGGGAGATGCATATAGGATTGTGGAGAGAAGGTGGGTTCTGGCAATGGAGATTTTGGATTTGTCTGTGAGGAAATGTTGGTTCCTGCACAGGCTACCCATTCTTTGTGGACTTTTTTGATTGTTTGATTTATGTGGAGTTCAAAGTTCATGTTTTGGTCTATTACTACTCCCAGGAGTTTGGTGTGGGGGACTGGAGTAATGATGGTACTGTTTGCTGAGGTGATTTTGAATAGAGAAGAGGGGTCGTGGAATCTTGTATGGTGAAACAGGATGAGTTTTGTTTTTTTTTTGGGTTTGAGAATTAACTGGGCATTAGTTAGCCAGGTTTTTACTTTAGAGAAGGCTTGCTGTGTTATTTCCTGAAGATGGTGGAGTGTTGGGGCTGCACAAATTAAGGGAGAGCCATCAGCGTATTGTATTAACATGGCTTCATTAGGGCAGTATGTAGGCTATTAGTGAATAATGTGAGGAGAAGAGGGCCAAACATTGATCATTTTGGGACCCATAAGGTGACTGACAGCAGTGGGAAGAGGGAGTTACCCCATTTGACGCTTGTTGCCTCCCAGTGAAATAGCTCTGGAACCAGGTGAGTGTGGAGTGGGTGGTTTTAAATTCTGAGAGTGCATTTAACAGTCTGGAGTGTGAGACCATGTCAAATGCTTTTGATAGGTACAGAAAGATAGATGAGACCAGGTTACCTTCATTTCTGAGAAGGCTGACAGAGTTAGTGATGCTTAGAAGGGCAGTGGTTGCACTATGGTCTGGGTGGAATCCATGTTGAGTTTTGGAGAGTAGATTGTTAGTAAGTAGGTAGTGGATGAATTGGGTATGGATCCAGTTTTCCAGAATTTTTGACAGTGGGGAGAGGATAGCAATTGGACGGTAGTTGGAAAGCTCTAAAGAGTTACTGTCTTTATATAATGGAATGATAAATGATGTGGGCTATTTTGCAGACAGTTGGGACCTGTTGTTCAGTGATGGAGCAGTTTATGAGGCTGGAGACAGGGTATGCGATGGCTTCTACAGCAATTTTGAGATAGTCAATTTATATTTGTAAAATAACAGAAATCTATATGAGTATTACATATTAAAGCAGGAAGATAGTCTGTTTCTGCCTGCTGACATGTTAATACATTATCACTAACCAGGTCACAGATTATATCCTTGTTTCTGATTTGCCAGACAAAACAGAAGTAGAATGTTTTTTTAAATGTTTTTCTTCCTATGCTTGTGTTCAGTGTATAAGAGTTTGACCCCACAGAAAAAAAAAGTTTTTCTTATTGCTATGACTTAGGGAGTGTGGTTTTGAGCTTGCAGATTCCTAAGATTGTGTACTTTTTTGTTTTAAATAGTTATATACCAGTTAAACAACACATCTGTAGTTGTAGACCCCTGAAAAAACTAAGACAATGAATATATGGTATTGCCTGCTATCTAATCTGTTGAAAAATTTTCTATCCAGGCACCATGTATATCTAAATCTATGCTTCAGATTTTTCACCATGGTAAATGCTAAGCCAGGTTATGTTACTACTTCACTGCTGTATCAGACAGAAATAATGCTACAGTTAATCTTTTTATATGCAATGCTGTTTAAACATATATCACTGATTCTTCTTAAGGAACAGGCAGGTAGCTCCAGAATCCTGTTTTCCTGGGTTTAACTTATTCACTCTCCACCTAAAAATGATATGACTAAGAATTAATTAGCCAGTTCTTCAATGTCACTCCTGTAAAAAGGTACCTAGTTAAGCAGCAAAAGGCAATAAATAAGTAAAACAGTCACATGACTATTAAATAACAAATATGGTATTACTAATATAAGACATACTAACCTAGTAGAGAAGGACCTGGTAAAATTAAATGCATGAAAATGTGTTAATCTTTGACTGAACTACCTTCCATTCCTTTATTTTCATATATTTCATATCTGACTTTTAAAAGTTTATTTCTTTCAGAAAAAATCTTTGGATCATTACTGATATTTCACACTTGTCAATTAGAAAAGCTCTGCTAGATTGATAGTTTGATTGTAAACTGTTATTATAAATGAAACTTGAAACTACCTTAGCACGCTATTTTTTACACAGTAAGTACAGCGGATATTTTAGAGTGAAATTGGTGAAAGCTATTTGTAGGATGAAAAAGTAAGGGCTGGATTTACGAAGGCTTGCACAGAGTGTAAGAACAGTGTAAGACAGCAGACAGGCAATATGTCTGCCGAGCGATTCAACAATAGCCAGCAGGGGCGTGCATGAAAGCTTCTAAAGCTACTCTTGCATGGACAGTGTTATGGTATGCAAATTACCTCATTTGCTGCTAAAAGCTATGCAAATGAGGTAAATTTGTGATCCAGGAACCACTAACCTGTCCGTGTAAGAGTAGTGTTATTTGCAGAAATGTACTCCGTTGGTAACGGAGTACCATTCTGCAAATAGCTAAATGGAGCTACAACAGCTCCAAATAAAGGATGCATCTAATTGAGTAAGCATGCCAATGGCCAAATATAAGGCCATTGGCATTTGCAAATGTTGTAAATCCGTAATATCAATGTTATTTTTTTTCCCCGATCGCCGATGTTTAAGCATTGTGCAGCGTCGCGCAAACATGCTGCGCTTTAAATAAAATGAAAAAAGGGAAAAATAGCCACAAATGTGCATTTACACTAAAAAGCTTGTTCTGCCATGCAGGTGAATGGCAGGCTGCAAACAACATGGCCACTGAGTAGTGGTTGCTAAGGGGGGGAAGCTCAGTGTGAGAGATGTAACCAAGCATTAGTAGGTAATCCTATGCAAATGACGATAAGGATGGTGTTCCCAATTTTCCCCATCATGTGAGCCATGTCTCTAGAGTGTAAGTGTAGGAGTAAGGTAGTAGTCGAGTAGAAGATAGGTGACATCATGAGGGGGAATGTCTGAAAGACTGTAAGGTGACTGGAGCACAGTGGCTTGTGTTTGCCCTGAGTTGCTCAGGATTGCAAGAGGCGTGTTCACAGTGGTACTAGCTGAAAACAAGAAACCAAAGGCATATGCCATGGATATATCTGAAATTTCTTGCAAACGTGCTTACACCATGTGTGCACTTGTGTGCATGCATGTGCACAAGTGTGTGGGCATGTCAGCGCGTGTGTGCGCATGTGCGCTTGTTTGCACACCACTGCCCCTTGTGGAAACAGAAAGGGAAAAAGAAAGGAAAAGAAGTAGTAGGAAGTTAACCAAGGAGAACTAGCAGAGCTGCCATGTAAATATATCACAATCAGCCAATTTCACAGGCAGTCAACTAGCCCAGCCCAGCCCAGCCCAGCAATTTAAACTCTGCAAACAGCAGTCTAACGTGTTTTTTCACAAGAACTCTGCAACACTGCAGTATAGAAAGAATTAAAACTCAAAAATCTTAAGGCTGACAAAATGTTAGGGGCTGCCATTGTTATTATAAACCAACATGTGCAAGGTGCTGAGGATGGTGATGTTGTGAATGCTGCTGAGCAACCCACAGTGAGTAGACGAAGAAGAGTGTACAGACCCAGGGTAACCTACCAGGGGCTACATGAGCTGGAGATAGTGGAGCGCTATAGAATGGACAGAGACCTCCTGCAGCAAATTGTTGAGCTGTGCTGGCCATGCCTCACACACAGAACCAACAGAGGAGAACCCATCCCAGTGGATACCAAGGTATGTGTTGGCCTACGAATAATAGCTACAGGTACCTTCCAGAGACCAACTGGTGATATGATGGGGGTTTCACAGGCATCAGCATCCAGGGTACTGCACCAGTACCTGGATGCCATGTCAGCATATGTCGGTGAGCATGTATATTTCCCCAATTCCAGTGAGGCATTGGCCAGCAATATGCATCTTTTCCACCAAATAGCAGAATACCCTGAGGTGGTGGGTGCAATAGACTGCACGCACATACACATCAAAGCACCACCCGGTGAGCAGGGTAGGGTCTACATTAACTGCAATAGGTTCCCCTCCATCAACTGTCAGTTTGTGTGCAATGCCCAGGGCATAATAACGAATGTGTGTGCTGGCTACCCTGGAAACTATCACAATTCCCACATCTGGCATATGACGCAGCTGTACCAGAGATTTGCCAATGGGAACATCCCTGACGGTCACCTAGTGGGGGATGCTGGATACGCACTGGAGCCGTGGCTGATGACACCCATCAGAAATGCACACACACCCGAACAAGAACTCCATAATGAGGCATACGCACAAACAAGAAACATTATTGAGCATGTGTTTGGGATGCTCAAGTCACAGTTCCAGTGCCTGGACACATCTGGTGGAGCCTTGCAGTACTCACCAACTACATGTACCCAAATTGTCATGGTATGTGCCATGCTACACAATATGATCCTGCGAAAACAGCTGTAGCAGGAACAGCATGGAGCAGGGCCAAACAGCCCCCCACCATTGCCAAGGCCTGCACAGGCACAGCGTGACTCAGAGGAGGAACAACCTGAGCCTGCCCCAGTAGGCAGAAGGAGGCATGCCCAGTATGCCCTGGCCTTGGCAAAGAGGCAATGCATAGCACATACACTGACAAATGACACCTCTCTCTGACTCGCACATACAATAAAAGGGATGCCTAACTTGACACTACCTGTTTTCAAACATGTATAGGGAGTGTGCTATGTGCATCCGACATAGGCAGCCCTGCAGCACCACGTGGGGCATCATTGCCCTATATTAAGCAATATAAAGCAGTGTTAAGCACATTTTACCACTATTTAGCATATTTAAGCACAATTGCGCAGAGCTGCGTGCCGCGCAAACTAGCGCAACGTCGAGCAACGCTGGGCAATGTTGAGCAAAGTCAGGCAAAGTCAGCTAAACATGCTCACACCTGCTTTACTGTTCCTTATCCAGTCAGGTCTACCCAGCAGGAAAATAAAAAGCAGTGACAGGGCTCGAACTCAGGATACTGTGCACTATAGTCACAGTACTGAACCACTAAGCCATGACAGCACTTCACTGGCACACAGCAGGGCAATTGTAGACTAATGCAAACACAAACAAATGCTGTATCATGCCCTCTCAACTTCCCCCCAGGCCTATGCAGACAGATAACAGCAGGCCAGGCAGTGTGATGTTGGTTCTGTAGGCTATGAAGTTACAAACTAATACACGTGAAATTGGAAGCTATGTTCTGTAGTACAGTAGTATGCCTCAAGCTAGTAAGATAGGCAACAGTACAGACTGAAATGGAGTACCTGACATAGCAGTGCAGGCCTAGCAAATGTGTATAAGTGTCAGGTGAACCCCTCATCCTATGTACACCCACAGTAACAATCAGGTGTGTCCCCTGGGTAGAAATGTACAAATAATAGCTGTCCCCCCTGTATGTAGAAATGTTGATAAGTCTATGCATAGTGACTCATGGAAGCCCTGCAGGCACAGCGTGCTTCCTGTCGATGTACAAAACAAAGGTGAGTCCTGAAGTAAAAACCAACTTGATTTTTCACACACATATAGTATATATGCCCATACTGGGCATGCTCACACACCAACAAATCTAGCAAATTTCAGTCAGCAACATACTGAAAGGTCATACTGGGCATGCTCACACACTTAAATAAACGAAGCAAACGTCAGTCAACAACATACTGAAAGGTCATACTGGGCATGCTCACACACTTAGGTCATGTCTGAGTACAGCAGTGGGCCACACATATCTGGCAGTTGCAGTTCTTACCCTAAAAACTTGTCACTATTCACGAATCCTGCCTTGCGCACACAGTTATATGAAAACAGACCCATATAATAAATTGGACTGCTGTCATAATCAAACTGTGTACTACAAGTACTGAACTTGTTCAGAGAAAGTTAAAATTCAAAGAAATCAATAAATGTCTGATCAGTATCATCAATAAACAATGAGCACTCCTAACATTATCCAATCCAAGTTCTGGCAAAAATATTGTCAAAGAGTCCATAGAGAACCATGAAGCTTTCTTTCACAATGTCATATATATCAATGTAAACACATATATGTTCTGATTCAGTGCAAACTGTAAATGAATACATGTACATGACTAGCACTGCCAACATCTTGTCAGACAGGTTCATACATATTTACCCCCCTCTCACTGACAAAAGGGCCCATTATCATACCTGGAGATTGTGAAAATGCAGAAATCACAGCTGCTGGATATGCTAAGTCGAGTACATCCAAAATGGTGCACTGTACTCAATGATGGGTCTGATGATGTAAGAGTAGAGTGCCAACGCTACGTGTTTGGATCCTGATGCAAACCTTTTGTTGATTAGGTGGGCCACATAGGATCACCCAATCACTTTGGCAACATGGTTGTCAAAGGAAAGATGACTATGTACATGTGTCCCCAGATCCCTTATCACCTTGTCATTTTTAAGGGGGTAACACCCATGTGTTAGTTTGTGGGTATTGTGTTTTCAACAAAGAGGATCACTATGCATTCCTCCACAGTGAGCTTGAGGCCATGATTCTGACACCACACATCTGTCTCATAGAGTCCCTTCTGGAGAATATGTCTGTCTTCCTGGGAATCTATTATGGCAAACACTTTACAGTTCCCAGCAAACTTAGTCAACCACAACTCTCTTGTGTTGGCATGTACATTTGAAAAGTCTATACCAAACAGGAGGGACCCCAGGACTGAATCCAGGGGGACACCAGTCATTACCAGTGTAGAGTCTGAAATGTAGCCAGCAACTCGTAACTTGTGGGATCTATCTGTGAGCCAGTTTGCAATCCATCTTGTGATGTATGGATTAATGGCCAGGTTGGTGAGTTCATCTATGATACCTGACTGGAGAATGGTGTCAAAGGCCTTAGCGAGGTATAGGCTGTGTAGAACTCATCTCAATCTTCTGTAGCCTGGGTAACTGTCAAATAAATCCTCCCAGTTCAGGAGGCGTGGTCTGCATTTGATGAAGCCAAACAGGGTGTGCTCAACTGTGTGAAGGTTCCCAGTCTCTGTATTATTGACTTCCATTATGATTGGCTCCATTGCCTTTCAGAACACACTCATCAGGCTCATAGAGCATGAATGCCAAGGGGTATTTGTGGTCCCACCCCTGTGGAGTGTGAAGAATTTTACTGTGCAACATTCTATGGGCACATATTCTGTAGAGAGCATGTAGAGAGAGGTGTAGGTATCCTTGATGAATATGGATACATCCTCACCCTATGTGCTATGATTCAGGTTCTGATGCTGGAAGGTATGGAATGAGTAGTATCCTGGTAGTGCTGGTGTACTGTCTGGAGCCTTGAACTAGGTTACTGATATTGCACAGATATCAATATTCTCCATAATGAGAAGTGCCTCGAGTGTGTGCATCTTGAGGCTGAGACTTCTGGCAATGAGTAGCATTTAGCTCACTTTGTGGTTATTTGTGTTGGTTACGGGGTTTGGTTTGTCCTGTGTGACCGGTGTTCCACACCTAACGTCAGCACCTTATTGGTCCCATCAGACCATAAGCTAATTACCCTACATATCAACATCCTGGCCCACACCCCCATTAAGGAAACCATGTTAAAAATGTCTCCAAAGCCAACTTCATGCTTCTTAAGACAGAAGTGCTGAACTGCAGGACACCCATGCAGATGGACAATACAGTTACAACTACTGAATCCTTCACAATTGCACTTTATAAGCACTTACATGACTACATGCATTGTGCTATCCCAAACAGAACCAAGATGCTATCCTCCAAGAAAATGAAGCCAATCTGGTGTTCCCCTGCCATAAACAAACTGCACAATAGAAGGAAAATACTGTTGCAAAAGGGGGTAAAATCCCATGAAGGGAGGAGCTCCATGGTCCACATCAGTAAAAAGCTGTGATCCATGATAAAATCCTCCAAAGCTAGTTATGAAAATAAAATCGACACTGATTCTAAAGGCAACCACAAAGCATTCTATAGCTATGTCAAGAATCTCAATGGCAACACTCAGATCTGCTCTGAGTTACAGCACAATGGCACTAAATATACAGACACAACTGATATTGCCAAAATCCTGGCTGATAGGATCAATGCTAACTTTACCCACTCTCACCCATGAAAGAGCACATCTCTATAATGGAAGACTGCAAAGTTGCTGTCATCACAGCTGCATTGTTTTAAACTGTTTAAAGTTGTTTTTGCACCTGCACTTTTAAAGTTTGTCCTGTTTTTTGCATATACCTGTTGAGGCTACACACTCAAGTGTACTAGTTTGTCTTACATATTTATTGCATTTTCCTGCTGTTTATTGCAAAAAAGAAAAAAAAAACAAAAAAATTATCCTAGTTTCCCATCTTTCCTGACCTAGAGTAGTCCAAATACAGGCTTTGCTGTATTCTGGATGTTTGGAAAGTTCCTGTGTTGCCCATTTCCTTTCTTGGATAAAGGGAGGCTTCTTTGTTCACCAGTGGCAGTGGGGAGCTTAGAGCAGCCTATCTGTCCCTGGAGGAGTGTTCCCAGCACAAGAATCTGGTAGTCTATTGGCCGTTTTGGGCCAATTTCTAGCTCTTTCAAGTCCCCCTGTATAAAACCCGCTTTGGAGCGGCTTTGCGCGATTTTGCACATACTGCATAAGGCAGCTCCACTTAATTGGGTTTAAACCATTCTCGGCTCCACAAAGTCTGCTCTTCTTTTTTTGCCTTAGTACTGATCTAGTTCTCATAATAAGCATCTTATTCCTACTCTAAAGCCTGGCACTTGTTCACTAAAGCAATTATATAAGTCAGCACTAAAAAATTAAAAGCACTACACCCTCACAAACTCCCCTTGAGTACCTTGTTCCCCATTGACCCTTTTATTCAATTATAAAGGAATTCCCAGTACTATTCTAGCATGTCCAAAGGTCAGTTGTCAATCTCCTCTCTGGTCCAGCTGGTGAATCTGGGAATCTTGAGGCAATGTTGCCACTGCCTCATGTACACAGACAACCCTCTCCTCCTCCCAACAAATTCCAACACATGTGAGAGATGCAACCATATAGCCAAACTGGAGGTTAAGCTCTCTCAACTCAGTACTGGCGTAACCAGTCAGGAGGAGAAGGAAACCACACTCACTACAATTCTAGCCTCACAGAGACCTACCATGACAGCAAACCAAACACATAAACACACAAAAACATATTCAGAGGCTCTAAATAAAAATCTGCCTAAGCAGCAGAGACCTCCAAAGCAGACACCCAAGCAACCGCTACCCCAAAACAAAACACGTGCAACACATAGCTCACAAAGCCAGTGTGCCAAACAGTTACAGCCCTTAAGGCTAAAGAACACACCTGACACACTTGTAATAGGTGACTTTATCGTCAGGCACACTGACGTCCCACTCACCAGGCTGAATAAGGAGAAGGTCATGGTGAGCTGCCTGTTGGGGGCTAGGATCTGCCACATAACACAAGCACTCAGGTCACTCCAAGGCAAGTACAAATATGACTCAGTCATTGTCCATGCTGGTGTGAATGATCTGAGACGTATCTCCCTGGACTACATGAAAAGAGACATAGAGGAGGTCTCTGAGCATGTAGCCCAGGCCAGTATGACCCTGACCTTGAGTAGTATCTTACCCTCACCAAGAATGATGCCACAATATGAAGACAAGATGATCAATTTCAACAATTGGCTTAAGTATTGGTGTCATTCAAAGGGGATCCAATGCCTGTCAGCCTGGGATGACATGCTCGACAAGCCACGATGCTTCACTAGGGATGGCTTGCACCTGTCATCCCTGGGCTTTCGGATATTGGCAAAGGCTCTTGCCACCCCCGTAGTGCCTTTTTTAGGCAAGGCTCAAAAGACAAACCCACCTCCATAGGTATCACAAGGGATAAGAAACTAAGAGTAATGCTACTCAATGCCAGAAATCTAAACCTCAAGATGCACACACTCGAAACCCTCCTTAGCATGGAGAACATCGATATCTGTGCAGTAACAGAAACCTGGTTCAAGGCTCCTGAGAGCACCCCAGCACTACCAGGTTATACCTCATACCATGCTTTTCGGCCCCAAAACTTGGACCGAACCACAAAAGGAGGAGGAGCATCAATATTCGTCAAAGATACCCACACCTCTAGGTTGGTGGCACAGCACGAAGCATCAGAGACTATCCATGTGCAACTAACAGTGGGTAAAACTGCCTTCCAGTTTATAGCCTGCTACAGACCACCGTCCCAAACCCAGGAACCCCACTCGGCCTTCCTGAGAACACTGGAAAATATGAACGTCTCTCCAAACACCATTATATTGGGCGACTTCAACTACCCAAACATAGACTGGGAGCATTACTCTAGCTCCAACACCCTAGCCCAAAGGTTCCTAGAATTTGTAAACTCAAATGCTATCAAACAACTTGTTACCACTCCCACAAGAGGGGAAAATATGCTGGACCTGATCATCACCAACATGGGGGCTCTATGCTCCAGACCAGAAGTGTATCCCTCACTGGTAAGATCAGACCATAAACTAATCTCACTGGATATTCACATCTCGACCCCACCCCCTGCCCAGCAAACCACAGTGAAAAACCTCTCTAAAGCAAATATCACCCTCCTCAAAACAGAGGTGGAATCCTTCAAAGCCCCCGGCCCTGTGGAAAATATGGCCCAGACAGCAGAATCCTTTATAAACGCATTCTATGAACACCTTCAGGAATGCATGGATCATGCAATCCCAAATAAAACCA
Source organism: Protopterus annectens (assembly GCF_019279795.1). Classification (NCBI taxonomy): domain Eukaryota; kingdom Metazoa; phylum Chordata; order Ceratodontiformes; family Protopteridae; genus Protopterus; species Protopterus annectens. Next base: position 749,094,246 of record NC_056734.1, on the reverse strand, counting down.
AGACCCAATCCTCCAAAGGGAGGCATCCTGTCTGGTGGACCCCAGCCATAAACAAACTATACAATAGAAGGAGGAAGCTACTACATGATAGAGCAAAATCCCAAAAAGGGAAGGCATCTCTGATCAGTATTAGCAAAAAACTATGGGCACTCATAAAATCATCTAAGGCCAGCTTCGAGAGAAAAATTGCAAAGGACACTAAGGATAATCACAAGGCTTTCTTTAGTTATGTTAGTAACCTGGGTGGGAATTCCCAGATATGCTCAAAATTAGTCCAAAATGACAAAAAATACACAGAACCCACAGACATTGCCAACATCCTAGCTGACAGGTTCAGTGCAAACTTCTCCCCTCTCACCAAAAGGGCAAATATCTATCCCAACAGAGTGCTGCCCCCCTGACATCTCAGATGCTCAGGTAAGAGCCGCCCTCTCTAAAGCAAAAAACACAGCATCAATGGGACGAGACGGTGTCCCGGGCTGCATACTACATGAACTCCAAGAAGAGCTAAACCCAAATATAAAACTACTGCTCAATCTCAGCCTTACTACAGGATATGTACCCAAAGAGTGGCGTACAGTAACAGTGGTCCCTCTCCACAAAGGTGGTGCCTCAACAGATCCTGGAAACTATCACCCCATAAGCCTGACTAGCTTGGTCTGCAAAGCTATGGAAAGGATCATCATGGACCTCATAAATAAAGATATTGGGGACCTACAGAGACTGGATCCTACCCAGTTCGGCTTTGTTAAGGGTAGATCCTGCCTCTTAAACCTGGTCAATTTCTTTGAAACAGTCACCAAGGCCATTGACGAGGGGAAGGTTGTCCACACAGCCTACCTGGACCTTGCAAAAGCCTTTGATACAATACCCCACTTGGGCATTATAGATAAGCTCACCAGCTTAAATATAAACCCCTATGTCACTAGATGGGTTGCAAACTGGCTCAAGGACAGAAACCACATGGTTAGAATTGCTGGAGCCATGTCAGACTCCAAACCAGTTACAAGTGGCATCCCACAAGGCTCAGTCCTGGGACCTCTCTTGTTCGGTATATATTTCTCGGAGGTACAGGCCAACACAGAAGGACTGTAGCTGACCAACTTCGCAGATGACTGCAAACTAGGTGCCATAATCGACTCTCCAGCCGAGTCAAGCATCCTACAAAAGGGCCTCATAGAAATAGACAACTGGTGCCAGAGCCATGGTCTCAAGCAAAACACCAAAAAGTGTATAGTCATCCCCTTTGGCAAAAACAAAGTTCCCACAAATTACCACATAGGTAGTAATCCATTAAGTATGGAAGAAGTAATTAGGGACCTGGGGACCCAAGTTGATAGCAATCTCTCATTTGAAAACCACACGGCCAAAGTGGTTAGAAAAACATTTTATATAGCCCACCTAATCATGAAGGGATTCACATCTAGATCAGGGGAGGTCATTGTGCCTCTTTACTCATCCCTCATCAGGCCCATAATTGAGTACAGTGCCACTTTTGGGATGAACCTTACTAGACACTTGCAGCAACTGGAAAGACCCCAAAAGTACCTCACCAAGAGGATCAAAGGGCTCAAACAGATGCCATATGCTGCCCGGTTAAAGAAACTCCAGCTCTACTCAGTGGCATACCGCCTGCTCAGAGGTGATCTATGCCTGATGTATAAAGCCATGTCCAAACTGAAATTAATGGACATGCTGCACCTGAGAAAATCCAAATCCCATCGAGCTACGCACTTGAGAGACTTGAACCTCAGCACTGAAATAAATAGGACATGCTGGAAGGACAGATTCATAACCCAGAGGCTCCATTCACTCTGGAATAAAATCCCAGTCCAGGTTAGGCAGAGTTCCTCATTGACTCTCTTCAAGAGGAATCTTGATGAGTGGATGGGAGATTGTAGGTTTACCCCGGGTATCACTTCTGTGTCACTGTTAGACAGAGGCACAGTATACTAACCTCGAAAAAGGGCATAGCAAAATTCATTTAAAATGGGTGGTGAAAGCCAAACACACTCTGGCTAGGCTTATAAATGCCCTAGGGCAGATAGCCTAGTATGAACCTATGAACTGGTAAAAAAACACTCTCCAAAGCCAGGAATACAGCATCCATGGGACCAGATAACATCCCAGGCTGTGTTCTACACAAACTACAGAACAAATAGGCACCACACCTACGTACCATGTACAGTCATAGCCACTCCTCAGGCTTTGTGCCTGCTGAATGGCACACAGCGACGGTTATTCCACTACACAAGGGGGGAGCCACCATGGACCTGATGAGCCTACTCTGCAAGGCCATGGAATGAATCATCATATAACTTATCAAAAAAGACATTGGTAATCTCCAAACTCTGGACCACAACCATGTTGGGTTTGTAAAAGGCAGATCATTTCTCCTAAACCTGATAGACGTCATTAAAGCAGTCATCAGAACCGTAGATAAGGGTAAGGTGGTTCACACAACCTATGTAGATATTGCTACAGCTTTCAACACCATCCCCCACTCTGGAATTATAGATAAACCCACTAAACTAGGTATAAATTGCTATGTCACAAGATGGGTTGCCAACTGGCTAACTGACAGAACACACACTGTGAAAGTAGCAGACTCCAAGTACGACATTGGAATAGAGACAAGTGCAGTACCACAGGGTTCAGTTCTGGGTCCTGTCCTGTCTGGTATTTACTTCCCTGAAGTAAACTTTAACATGGAAGGTCTGTGGCTAATGAAGTTTCCAGATGACTGCAAACTAGGAACCATAATCGAAACTACTGAAGATGCGGACATCCTACAAAAGGTACTCACTGAGACAGATGCCTGGTGTGAAAGCCAAGGCCTCAAGCTCAATGCCAAAAAGTACATTGTTATCCCCTTTGGTAAAAACTCTGTAGCTGTGAACTACAACATAGGCAGTAGTATACTTAACACTGAAAGTGTAATAAGAGACATTGGGTCACAGTGGACACACCTGTGATAATCACATCCCCGCAGTAGTCAGGAAATCCTTCTATGTGGCACACCATATCACAAAAGGTGTCTCATGCAGAATAGAAGAGGACATTGTTCCGCTGTACTCATCACTCACTAGATCCATAATAGAGTACAACACCCCTTTTGCTATGTACCTCACAAGACATCTACAACAACTGGAAAGCCTGCAGAAATACCTCACAAATAGCATTAGTGGCCTGAAATACATGCCATACACAGACTGTCTCAAAATGCTCCAGCTGTACTCACTCGCATATCGCCTACTCAGCGGTGATCTCTGCCTAACATACAAAGCTATGTCAAACACAGAGCTGTTGGACATGCTCCAAGTAAAACACTCACAATCCCTCTGATCTTTGGCCCCAAAACCCAGAGTGAAATACAAAAGGAAGTGGTGTATCCATTTACCATATGGATACCCACACCTTCAGGTTAATGGCACAGCATGAGGCCTTGGAGACCATGCAAGAGCAACTAACATTGGGCAAAGCTGCTTATCAGATTGTAGCTTGCTACAGATCACCTACCTTGTCTCAGGATCCTCACTCAGTATTCCTGAGAACAGTGGAAAATATAAAGGTCTTTCCAAGCACCATTATATGAGGAGATTACAACTACCAAAACACTGACTGTGAGAATTACTCATGTACAATGTCCTTTGCCCAATGCTTCCTAGAGTTTAAAAACTCAAAAGCTCTAGAACAGCTGGTCACCACGCCCGCTAGAGGTGACAACATACTGGACCTGATCATCACCAACATGGGGTACCAGTGTTCTACAACAGAGATAAACCCCTCACTGGTAATATCAGATCATAAAGTAATCACACTGGACATCCACATCACGCCCCCCCCCCCACAATCAAGGAAGCCACTGTAAAGAAAGTTTCTAAAGCAAATAACACACTTCTCAAGACCAAAGTGGAAAGTTCAAAAGCACCCTTGCTATAGGATAATGCTATACAATCTGCTGAATCATTCACAAGTGCATTCTATGAGCATTTACATTGATGCATGGATCGAGACATGCCAAATAAAACCAAGATGCACTCCTCCAAAAATAGGAAACCAATCTGGTGGTTGTCACACATAAATAAGCTATACAACAGAAGGAGGGAACGAACACATGATAGAGCAAACTTCATATAAGGAAAGGCATCACTGATCATTATTAGGAAGAAACAATGATTGCTCATAAAATAATCCAAGGCCAGTTTCTAAAGATAATTTGCCAAGGAATGTAAGAATAACAGCCACAAAGCCTTTGTTAGCTATACCAAACATTTAGGTGGCAACTCTCAAAAATGCTGTCAGCTACTGCAAAATGGAAAAAGGATACACTGAACCAACTTACATTGCCTGCATCCTGGGGGACACGTTCAGTGCAAACTCCCCCACACATCACCCCCAAAAGAGCCTGTGTCCATCCCAGAAGAATGCAGAGCACCAGACTTCATGAACATGCAGGTGAAAACAGCCCTCTCCGAAGCTAAGAACACAGCTTCAATGGGACTGGATGGTGTCCCAGGCTGTCACTTACACCAGCCCCAAAAGGAACTACACCCTCACCTACATTCACTGTCCAGACTCAACCTTACTACAGGCTATGTACCCAAAGAATGGCATACAGCAACAGTCATCCAGCTCCACAAAGGGGGTGCCACAACAGAACCAGGAAACCATTGCCCTATAGGCCTACTCAGCCTGGTCTGCAAAGCTATGGAGCAGATTATCATGGAACCCATAAACAGAGATATTGGGGACCTCCAGACACCGGACTTTACCCAATTTGGCTTTGTCAAAGGTAGATCCTGGCTCCTAAACCTAGCTGACTTATTTGAAACAGTTACCAAGGACATAGATGGAGGTGAAAGTTGTCCTCACAGCCCACCTGGACCTCACTAAGGCCTTTTGACACCATTCCCCACTCTGGCATCATGGACAAGCTTGCCAGCTTGAATGTTAACAGCTATGTCACAGGATGGGTGGCCAACTGGCTCACAGATCAAACACACATGTTCAGAGTTGCGGGTGCCATGTCCGACTCTAAACTAGTCACAAATGGTATCCCACAGGTCTTGGTCCTGGGACCCCACCTGTTCAGTAGATACTGCTCAGAGGTACAGGCAAGCATGGGAGGAGTATGGCTGAACAAGTTTGCAGATGACTGCTAACTGTGGTCCATAATCGACTCTACTGCTGACACAGACATCCTCCAGAAGGGTCTTACAGAAAGATACCTGGTGTCAAAACAATGCCCTCAAGCAGAATGCCAAAGAATGCATAGTCATCTCCTTTGGATAAAACAAAGGGCATACAAATTACCACATAGATGGCAATCCATTATGTATGGAGAATATAATTATGGCCCTGGGGACCCAGGTAGATAGTAAACTCTCCTTTGATGATCACATTGCCAAAGTGTCTACAAATTCCTTCTATGTAGCCCAGCTAATGTCACCTAATGTAACCCACTTTGTCTAGTCTGATGATGTCACCATCCTACAAATATACCTGTGGAAAGAAGAATTCCCAGTAATGTGTATAGTGTGTTGTGTAAATGCGTACTGTTATAGTATCATTAAGTAGTTAGGTAGGGGTTTGAATCCTGCACTTGACAACTGTATGAGAGTGTGTGTATTTCTTTGTAGAGGAGCACCCTATTTGGAGACAACTACAACACCTTAAAAGTGGTATACTTATCTTTGTCAAGTCTGATGATGTCACCATCCTACAAATATACCTGTGGAAAGGAGAATTCCCAGTATTGTGTATAGAGCGTCGTGTAAATGCATACTGCTCTAGTATCATGAGATTGTTAGGTAGGGGTTTAAATCCTGCACTTAACAACTGTATGACAGTGTGTGTATCTCCTTGTAGAGGAGCAACCTTTTTGGAGACAACTACAACACCTTAAAAGTGGTATACTTATCTTTGTCAAGTCTGATGATGTCACCATCCTACAAATATACCTGTGGAAAAAAAGAGCTCCCAAGAATGTGTGTAGTGCGTCGTGTAAATGCGTACTGCTCTAGTATCATAAAGTAGTTATGCAGGGGTTTGAATCCTGCACTTGGTGAGTGTGTGTGTGCTCTATGTGTGTGACACAGTTGGTCACTGTGTTGTGGGTTTTGCTTTTACTACTGTATGACATATCACAATGACAACAGTATGTGCACTGCACGTCAGGTAGCTGTGAGGCAAATACATATACGTACATATGACCTCAATTATTTCAGAGGTGGGATTCCTGCTTTCTCCATGAACACATCTGTTATCTTTGCCATAGTGTGCTGCTGCTTTCCAGACCTTAGGTCACATCTGTATGCTTGTGACAATTCCAGCCACTGCAGTGATCCCTGGCCTAGGTCATCTGTGTCACACACACTAATTACGGTTTCTATTGAATAGTGTGAGTGAGGGTTTATGCCTGAGGTATATTTCAGACCAGTTAAAATGCAGCAAAGTCTGTCAGTGATGGCTATTCATTATAGGTGTACAACAACCTTTGTGGATATGCATGCAGACCCCTTATTGCTTATGTGATTCACAGAAGGATTTCAAAATACCTTTGGAAATGTGATTACCAAAGGAGAGATGATGTAACACTTCGCTGTATGTACACATTGGTACCTGTCAACATGTTGGGGGCTACTACCTATGTGGTACTGTGGGGATACTATGTTTTGTAAAGGTGGATGACCATGCTTTAGTTGGCTTATAACTTTACAGCATGGGTTTGACAACAGGTATCTGTCTGTATGATACCATTGTGGAGGATGTGTGTGTCATTTAGAGAATGCATTATAGGCCACAGTATGCATTCCCAGATGTGGACGGACATATCCCTACTGTGTTTGCTTGTACCTAAGTGAGCTATATGGCAATCAGGAGTGGTCCCAGGAATGGGTGCAGGTGAACACCACTGGTTACTGGCATAGTATAGTTCCTGAAGGGTACAAATGTTACTCTGTGTCCTACATCTGTGTGTCAGTTGTCAAGACATCATCTAACGATTGTTTATGGTCAGGCTGTAGAGGTTATGTATACTACCAGAATGCAAATCAATGACAGATAGTAACAGTATCACCCACAGCACAGTGTCAAACCATGTCATATACACATGTGTACCCAAGTTACAAAATGTGTGTAGTACAATGCATACTGGCCTCCAACAGAAACTATGGAGTTTTGACACTGTGTAATACAGGGCATGTCACCCTGCCCATGTGTCCACTATGCACCTACATGCAGACAGTGCACCTCCACCATGTTCACAAATGTACATCTGCAAACCTGTGCTGCACACATCCCACATGTATTATCCACTCTCTAACACATGCTGCTAATACTACACACATCGGCCAAGTGGCACGTGGGTGGACAATACACTATTGGGATTAACACTGGTGTAAACAATACTACATTGACAATCATAGCTTTAATGCATCATGCCTGCTCAGCTACACTTTCAAGGATAACATTACACTTTACTGCTGACAACATGCTAACATTGCTATACTGCCATAAAGTCACCCTGTGCATCAGCACCATGTTAGCCTGTTCCTGTATCAATGATACAGATGACAGGAGGTGGCACAGGTTTCTTCATATGCACAGGGTGTGTTGTTGGTTTGCCAGAGGCCTACATTGAGCCATACAATCGACATGTATGTGTGTGTGTGTGTGTGTGTGTGTGTGTGTGTGTGTGTGTGTGTGTGTGTGTGTGTGTGTGTGTGTTTGTGTGTGTATGGGCCAATGTTGATGTAATGTGTGCAGGTATGTGTTAGCCCTAGGTGTCTGGTTTATGTGTGTGTGTGTGTGTGTCTGCATGCACACAGTTTCACCATGTGGATTCCATATACAGGGATTTGTGGGACAGCCACAGACTGTACCTGCCAGGCTTTGCAGATCACCGTCTCCGGCCACAGATACGGTATCTGTGCCTGGCAGGTGTGCTACTGACAGTATCAGGCACTGAGCCAGATTGAGTACTATCCTCAGAGGTAGACATATGTACACTGGACCTGGGTCCCTGCTGGGACTTTCCAGAGCCACATGCACGTGGTCTTCTAGGATGGTCTATGGACAGCCCACCCCCAACATTGCTGGGGCTGGTACTGGCACTACGGGAGCGGCTGTGACTTGAGGGACGTCCGCTGCGACTGCCAGCTGCTGATGTTGTTGGCATACATCCACATTGACATCTCACCCATCCCACACTGTCCTGACAGATGGGCATGACACTGTGGGGGACATCTAATGTCTCACCCCAACGTCTATCCATGACCTCAGTGTAATTATGGATGGCACCTGCTAGGTCACAGATACTGTCATTTAAAGTGGTGTTATGTGCCCTCTGTGCCCTTAGTCCCTGTCTGGTGTACCGTTCCATACATGCCTGTGCCTCCATGACAGCCTGGAACATGCGCGAGGTTGTAAGACCTGTGGCACGTCTGCCAGGGGCATGATGACCAGCTCCGACGAGAACCCCTGGACATCTGCCTATGTGGTACCATTCAGGACCTTTGGGTATGGTTGCTGTGTCCGGATGCATGTGCCATAGGTACCACACTGGCCTGGCCATTGCCAACTGCAGACTGTCCCTCAGCTAAGGGCATTGGTGATGAGGGATGTATTGGCAGTATGACTGTGTGCATGGATGGGGTGGACAGCTGTGTACTGTCGATTGGTGGCCCAATGACAGACCCTGGCAAACATGCCTGTGCCTCAACACACCTATCCTCATTATTACTATTTGTGTCAGTGACATCAGGTTCCCTGCTGCAGTGAACCAGCCTAACCTCAGCACCTGTGAGAGGAAGACAGGAAACACACTTTACGACCTGTACATGATGTCAGAACACATGAACAAATGCACACGTGCACATGTGCACACATGCACACATGCACACATGCACACATGAACACATGCACACATGCACACATGAACACATGCACACATGCACACATGAACACATGAACACATGCACGCATGAACACATGAACACATGCACGCATGAACACATGCACACATGCACACATGAACACATGCACACATTCACACATGCATACATGAACACATGCACACATACACACATGAACACATGCACACATGAACACATGCACACATGCACACATGCACACAACTACACTCCTCACTAAAGCAGAGACACACACACACACACACACACACACACACACACACACCGCCAGCAATCCAGAACATACCCAATAGTGGTTGATGTTGGGGTACAGTATCACAAGACAAACAGTAATATCACACATGTCAGCATGCAGGACATGTGTTGCTCAACAGCATGCAGTGCAAGTGTAGACAGTCCTTGCTAATAACAGTATACATGGCTTTGATGCATGTGTGTTGTTGTTCAGTGATTGGCCTCACCCTGGAACGCAATGTGTACATGGACACAACATCACTGTGCAAGTATTACAAGCTCTTCAATGTGCTGTGCACCATCACTCACAGGTATACATACCATGGCTGGATGTTTATCTGTGTGTCACATAGATATCCATTACTGATTATAGCGTCTGCGTCTTTAGCAGATAATTGTGGACACAGGTTTAACTCATGCATGCTATGTATACATACAGGATGAGTGGTGTGTGTATACCTGATGGAATATCATTGCTCAACATAGCCATTGTACTATAGTTATGGTGAGTGTAGAACATATTGTGGACATGCCAGTGCCAGCCATGACATGGCATGCTACAACACAACTGCAACATTAAACATCACACATACCCAATATGTGTCATGTGACCTATACACTCAATAGCATTACAAGACATATATGTGTCACTTTGTGCAAATGGTGATTGCTATGCATATTGTGTATAGGTGCATATGTTTGCACAAACACAACATTGAGGTGTATAGCAATGAATGCTATGTGTAGTACTGTGGTTACTGTAACTGGATGGCGTGTTGTACCATGAGCCATCATCATGCAGCATCATGTGGTCACTCAAGGCTACTTATGTGTGCCATATCGGCACCAATCATGCTGTACCTGAACTGCAGTACCATGGCTACATTCACCATTTTACAGCCAGTTGTTATATGGGTTTGTAAGGTGCCCAATAGGGAGCATTGCCTAACATGAATGCATTGTGTGTTGAAGAGTGTCGCACTGCTCCATGATAGGCCTCTACCCCTCAGGTATATTATGTGTGCTGTGTGGATGACATTTGGGATACTGGAGTGTGACCTTACAGAGTGTGTCTGAATATGCCATGTGTAGTATATTAACATGTACTGCGTATGACAGAGTTGTGTATGTCATGTGCATGTGTATCTTCTGCCTATCCGATGTCCACTATAGTGTAACCGCAATTGTTTGGGATGCTCTGTGTATTGCATGTGTTTGAGGCAGCCACTCATGTTACTGAGATGTGCATAGTCTCACAGCAAACATGCGCAGCATGCATTATGCGTAGGTGTGTTTGTTACATGTGTTCATGGCCTACACCTCACCTATGACATGCACATTTTATTTGCAATATTAAATGTAGAACACACTGACCAGCATGGGTCTGCTGCCTTGCTGTCACACCAGAGGGACCTACAAGAATATGCAACAGTTTGTCAGTGGCAACAACTGTGGCATTGCTACTGTGGCTTTGCAATCTTACAGTTGCACAATTGTTGACAGTCACAGGCCTACACATCATGTTCCAAATTATCAGTATTGAACAACACCAAGCTCCACATCTTCTAACTACACAGTACACATCTCACATATGCATGATCTAACAATAGAGGTAACAGTAGTCTACAAATATGCCATCTTACCTGCACGCTCCATGTGAACTTGCTGGGGGGCTCCAGCCTCCATGATGATACATGTGTGATGCTGTTGTTGGCCGGGAGCCCCCAGACTCAGGAGCAGCTCTTCCACTCTGGTGAGGAGAGGGTGGGTGGCAACCCCACCACCTGTAGCAAGCTGTTGCCTACGGACATCAGACGCATGCTGCCGGACATGTCTAAGTAAATCACAGCAGTGATGTCATACCTGCTCATATGTCCGGTTATGCATGCCTATGTCATTTATCCTATGGACAACATCTTGCCACAGCACAGTCCGCTCATGCTGGTCCTCGCTGGTTCTTGAAAATAGCAGGGTGTAGTGTTGGATGAGACAGGTGGTTAATATCTCATCCTCTGCATGACTATATGCAGGATTGTGATGGTGGGCCATGACACTGGAAGACAATGAAACAATATGTGTGAGCAAGTCATGTGGTACACTTAACATTCTACAGTACAGATATCATTGAACTGCCATAAATAGCAAACTATTGTCTGTCAGAGGATACACACTTTCAAAACCACATATCAGTGCTCAACCCACAACTGCCTGACAGTGCCTGACACGCTCTATATATTAAAACAGCACAGCAACAAAGAGAAACCACTGTGTAAGACTATGCAACAGTACATGGCACACTGTATGCGACACAATGCACGACCTAGCCACAGGAGGTATATATCAAGCTAATGCATAATAAAATATGTAATCCATTGCAATGATTGTAAAGTCCAGTTACAGTATTCCCAGTATACCACACTAGTTGTTGATGGTAAACCCCTGCCGACAATATGTGCACAATCGTTAATATAGGTCGCATACTGCTGTACTAGACTATACATGTTGCTAGTTTCGCACGTATATCCTGTAACACACATATGACCGAGGGCATGTTACAGGCATACCCACACACACATCAGACATACATACAGGACACAGAGGTATGGCAACCCAGATGAGCTTTACGTGTGGACCATACAGTACTGTGTGTCAGTACTTACAAACTCTTATGCCTGTGGTATGTAATCTGTGAGCACTACAGGGTACACACAAAACAGTGTTTCCAAGCAATGTGGACATACACCATACTGTGCTGCTTAGGCCTACAGCTTCAGGTAATACTACAGTTCATACACAGGTTTGATTCACCAGCAGTACCAGTCAATGAGCATACATGTACTGCTTTATCCTCCAATGGCACACCCCAGTTAACACAAAGGGACTACATCAGAACATATGCCATACTGCTTTTTCTGGCTAGCAATAACATACACATCTTTTGCTGGGATCAGAGCTAGAACACATAATACCATGACAGAAACAGTTTCCCACTAAGCTATCCCACATATACACAACTGTGACACATTCACCAACACATTCACCATCACACTCAGTCAACCTCACATAGCAATTATTGCAACAAGTACATGTGGGTGTGTATTTGTTCATAGGTAGGTAATAGGCTATTGGCCCTAGGGCCTATAGAAGTCTAGCCAGATGGTACCCTGGCCTTTGACACCCAAGTAATTTAATTCCATGTGTCCGTGTCAAGCAGAGCCACAGAGGTGATTCCCAGGGTGTATTTCCTATCTCCCATCCAATCATCAAGACTATTCATGACAATTGCTACTGAGGAGCTTTGTTTGCTATTGATAGTTAGTTTGTTCCAGAGTATGGGATGTCTCTGAGATAGGAATCTATCCCTCCAGCATGTTCTGTTTATTGAGGTGACAAGGTTTAGGTCCCTAGAGCATGTAGCTCTTAGGGATTGTGATCTGTTTACGTGGAGCATGTCCAACAGCTCTGGGTTTGACATAGCTTTGTATGTTAGGCAGAGGTCACCTCTGGGTTGCCGGTATGCGACACAGTCTAGCTGTGGTTTTGTGAGACGGTCTACATAGGGCATCTGTTTGAGGACAGTATTACTCTTTGTGAGGTATGTCTGTGGCTTTTCCAGTTGCTGTAGATGTCTTGTGAGGTACATACCAGAAGGGACATTGTACTCTATAATGGGTTTTTGAGTGATGAGTAGAGGGGAACACAGACCTCTTTTTCAATGGATGACACAGCTTTTGTGATGAGGTGTGCCATGTAGACAGATTACATGACTAGTGTGGCACTGTGATTATCAAGGGGGAGACTACTGTCCACCTGTGTCCCATGGTCTCTTATCACACTTTCGGTGTTAAGTCGACTACCACCTATGTGGTAATTCTTGGGTGCAGAGTTTTTAGCAAAAGGGATGCCAATGAATTTCCAACATTGAGCTTGAGGCCATGGCTTTGTCGCAGTAAATATGACTCTGTCTCTCTCTCTCTCTCTCTCTCTAGATATATATATATATATATATATATATATATATATATATATATATATACACATGCATATAAACATCCATTGGTGTACATATAGATATACATATAGGCACATATGCAATACACCTTTCATGGTGGGAATATTAATTATGCAAAGTATGTGCGGTATGCAGTTTTGTAATGATATTGCACAGTCTTGGGCCAAATGCATTGAAGGTGTTTTCAGCCCATGTGGCTTTAGCAGGCCTCACTGGCTGCAACACTGCAAACCTAACAAATCACACCCACAGCATTTTTCCATCACATGTCATATACCAGCACTGTATGCTGTATTGTTTGCCACACACTACTACCTACATACATATATGCACATAACAACCTTCACCAACATATATATGAACTCCCTTCAGATACAGTTTGCAGTATGTCCCTTGCTCTATGCACATGTACAGATGCTAATATATGTGACACAGATATATTTCTCCGTATGTGTGAGCCATACAAGGTCCACACTGTTGTAAGTCCCTGGACCTCACGGCTGACCTGTTGGGCCTTGCTGCAACATGAACAGGTGTCATGTGTTAGCACACAGTAAAATTAGAGGGTGTATACATAGCTGCAAATGCTAGAATAGCATACTAGCCTGGTACAGCAGTTGCCAATGCTAAGCTACACATTGATATGACTGTCATGCATGTGCTACTCTGTCACATCCATGGTTATATAGCTGTATGCGTTACTCCCGTAAACAGCCATTGTCCACACTACTGTACATACCACAGATAACATGGTTCAGATGTTTGACATTTAATGCTGAGCTACATATATCACAGTTATGTCCCACTGCACACAGCTACACACTGATTTGTCCATGGCAGTAGTTATGCAGGGCATCTGTGCATAGATACGTACTGCTGTCACATATTGATGTTTCAAAGTATGTAGAGTAGTCTTCAAATACATCTACTACATGCCAGTAAATATGTATCTGTTACATACCTTTCCTTTGTATGTGTTTGTAGTTTTCAGTTTAGTGTGTCTTTGGCTTTTTTTTTTTTCCACTGGTGTGGGTGGGGATGTGTGTGTCTCTCTCTCTCTGTCTCTGTCTCTGTCTGTCTCTCTCTCTCTCTCTCAGCATCTGCAATGGGATGATTGCATGTGTGGCTGGCAAGTACAGCCTGCTTTTATAGGTATCTGCACATGTGCATGTGATGGCCTCTGCACCAATTGGTGGCCACCATTTGGTAATTGCATGCAGCCTGCTGTGTGATAATTGCAGTACTCACTGTCATAGCAACCCAATGCTATAAATTGCTGTCAGGTAGGCGTAGCACTTTCAGCTTTCCAAAGTGGGGCCCGTGCTTGTTTGCTGTGGACACCATTGTGTATGTCAGAAGGTTGGTATAGTTCTTATATCTGAAGCTAGGGGTGTAGCCAGTGATTTAAATGTTGTACTCAGACTTGAATGTTGCCACTTCCATTACACAGTTGTCAGTGTAGAACTGTACTCACCCCTACAAATGCTAACACAAGATACATGGGAGTATGTAGTTTCTTTTCTACTTATACAATTAACTGCCATACAAAAGTAGTTATTGAGATGTATTCATTTGGCACATGAACTGTTTGTGAACCGCTATACTGTGAATATTAATTTACTCACTTTTGAACAGTTTGTGCTTTTTTAGTGTTGACATTAGCACAGGCGGCTCAAGGAAACTGGACAAATTTCAGTACTGAGTATGCCTACCTACATCCTTGGTGGACCCTGAATGCACAGGTATATTGTACATTTGGGTAGGGGTGCAGAAGGACAGAGAGCATTATGTATTATTGTGTGAACTTTATCTAGCTAGACTTAAAGGGTTGATGTGTACCTGTTAGTTTACCAAGGCAAGTAGTCTGTCTGCGTAGCTCCCAACTGTGGACCTATCCAGATGGTAGCCAGAGGGTTAGCCTGTTATTCTTTGTCTGTGCACCACACCGGTCTTTTCAGAACTGGAACAATGGCATTGTCACAGTTGGTTGCTACTAGTACATGGCTACATCCCTTGGTATTTCAGTGTTGTACTCCTACATAAGGGTATGCTTCTGGAACTCCTTCCAAAGCTATTTGCACAGTGTGTAACAGCAGAATAGCTGATAGGCCTGTGTGCTTCTGCCTCTGCCAGGCCTCTCAAACACTCAGGTACATATTTGAACAGACTCAGGGAAAAGTAGGTAGAAGTGAGGTAAAACCTTTACAATATTAGAAACATTAAATTGAGACTTTGAGAGAACCAGAGCATATGGATTAATACACATTTCCTGAAGTACAAGCAGTGTCTAACTCTTACTTATTGTCATTATTCATTAAGTGTAATTCCCCACCTTTCTGCCTAATGTCAGTACCTTTCAGAGGGTTTCAGAGGGACACAGCTGAAACCTGTCTCAAAATCAGGGACATGCCTGAAAATTAGTCACAGTTGGGAAGTATGGCCTCTGCCCTAATCAGATATGCCAGTGTTTGTCCTGCTATGAAACTGTGTGGGGGTTGTAAAGTGCTGCTGTAACATTATTTCCTGCTAGAATGGCTGGTTCTCTTTTCACAGTCATGTAATGCAATTCCACAAGAACTGCTGGTAAAGATCCACAGAACAGGATTTGTGTTATGGCATTCCTATTTGTCCTTTACATTCACTCATTCTGATGCATGATATATTTATTTCAGCACCAATTTGTTGTATGTTTACCATGGCTTAGTGGTACTTCATGCAGTCTAGTGTGTACAGGGTTCGAGGCTGACAGAGGTGTTTTATTTTGCTGCTGAGCAGAACAAGGGCCCTCACATGCAAGGTGACTAAGGCACTTTTAAGCAGTTGTAAGTGGGTTTGCGTGAAGCTTAGCAATGCTTAGCTAAGTGCACACAAATGCACACTCACGCAAACCCGCTAACCACTGCTTAAAAGTGTTTACTCCCTCTAACCACCATGCTCATTTCTTTGAAAGAAAAGAAAATGGGGAGATAGGAAAGTGGTGAAAACGGGGCACGGAGAGGGGAAGACAGTAGGGAAAACAGCTCGGGATGTGCAGGACGGGTGTAGGGAAGGCCCATAGCTGCCCATTTCTTTAACAGCAACAGCTGTGCATATGCAGTAAATTTGGAGGGAAATATGAAACCTTCAACCCCTGTGAGAGGGGTGAGGACAACAAAGTATGTTGTACTGCCAATTAAATATCAGTTTATGTGTCCAGCGGACATGTGTGCAAAATGGGCAGCTATCTATGGGGCTTATTTTTTTTGGGAGCAGATTGCCCTTTTTTTCTTTTTTTTTCAGGTGAGAGTGGAATGTGGGGTAGGGGAAGTAGGTATATTTGGGGAGGTAGGTTGGGGAGGTTAACAGACAAGACAAACAAGATGCATACAGGGGCAGAATATGACACTTGGTGGGTGAACACCATTGACGGGGAAGGATGTTTGGAAATCGCAAGCCCATGAGCCCTCAGATGGCAACAGTGGAACTGAGATCCCCACCCATGGGCAGTCACCACTGCACCTTCACAGCCCAGAGGGTGGCTGTGCTGGGGCCTGTGTAGGAGGGACAGGCTCGCTGATGAGTCACACCACCCATGCCTCAAGCTGGCGTAGAGGATCAGCAACAGAACGCTCGATCTCCCTACACACCACAGCCCAGACCGTTTGGAGGGTGATAGGTGGCCCTCCTCCGCCAACACTTGCATGGTAGGGACGAGCCCCATCTCCTGCAGTGCTTCCACCTGAAGGTGGTACAGGGCCAATGGAGGAGGAGGTCCCAGGCTGGGCACCGGACCTGCTGGTGCTAGGTGCCATCGCCAGCTGAGGTGGGACAGGTGGGTCTGCTGGGACCGGCCTTCCCATACGTTCTATGTTTTGGAAGATTTAATGAAAATATGGGTTAGTAACAGTCAACAACATTCCCAATTAATTATAACAGCATGCCGAAGTATTCCCATTAACCCAACACACCAGAGTTCCAACAGTTGAAAAGCAAGCATGTCACATGCATATATGGGACAACAGTGGACATTGCAACAGCATGCAGATTTAATTGATGGCAACAGGCCACCAGTATTGTGGTATTTGAACAGGGCACATGCATCAAAATAAATGCAGATATTTATAAACCAATAGGACATATGCCCCAACAAATGTTTTGAGATTACACATACCCATTGAGGTGTGGAATTGCATTTTTTATGCACATACAGTAGGGTGGAAAATCATAGCTCCATTAACAACTTATATATCCTTCTAGTTTACATTACATTCCTATTGACTGCAGTTATATGTCCCCTACATGTATTATTACACCACACAATTGTCCTTAGATCGTGAAATTGGTTTTGCTAGATCTTTATATACATGGGCTGTATCTGACATACAAACTGCCTGGGATGCAGATGTTACTGCTACATATTTTGTGAGTTGCTCAGACACACTACTGCTGAGATGGTACACTGACAGCTCTACTTTCATATACTTATCTACATATGTTTAGGTGAAATTATCAGTTATATGTTAACAGCTCCCTACATTTCTGCCAGAACAATGACATTTCTGGGGAACACAGTGCCAAGCTACTCATGTGCCAGATTAACCTGTACATGCTGGGCATGAACCAACAGTTGAGGACTGTGAATATGCTTAAAAGCTACTGGCACTCCGTTCATCAACTTTATATGGGCCTACCCAACTGTGTGTTAACAGCACTTAATACAACAGTACTATTTCTATAATGCAAGAGTACAACATATCAAAGAAAATGACACAGACACACTCCAGGAATTATACCTTTATTAAAGACTTAAAACACTTTCCTAGAGGCTCTCTCATTTACTTTATATGACAGTACATGCAGAATAATTATTACAGAATTATTATACCTTTATTTATTGTGTTTAAACACATTTTTCAGGCTCTCTCATTTATTTTACATAACAGTACAAGCAGAATACTTACTAACCTGCCTGGTGGCACAGCCTTAGCAGCCTATCTGCATAGGCTTGCTGATTCGCAGCACGGACACCTGCAGCTGTGAAGTAATTGAAGTGATATTGAGACATACCTATCCATAGTATACACTAGAATAGCAGTTCTTACATACTTAATTCCATGGCCACTTACTCAGTAGTGGGACATTTGCCATCCCTCAGTCCTCCTGGATCCACTGGTCCAGTTGATCCGCCTTATGTCTTTTCAGGTCTGCGTGGTGGTGTCTGATCTGCTCACCAGTCCGAGGGACTCCTGTGGCACTACTGAGTTCATGAGCTAGACCGTCCCAGGCTTCCATTTTGTATCGGGTGCCCTGGTACTGGCCCCACAGGAGTCTATCGTCATGATTGTGGACAAAAAACCAAACCATTACTTTTGACTCCTCAGTGCCCCAACGTTGCGCTTGTAAATGAGAGCCCTCTCCAGCACCAGCCATTGCTGCCTGCAGATGGGAGCTACAACCAGTTATGGCTAGTATTCCTGCCTAAGGAGCTTAAATATGCATAATTTCCCGCACTTATTTGTGATTGGCCAGTTTTGAAAAAATGCAGCTGAAGGTACACCTGCTTAGCAATGGGTAAACTTACATTGATATGTATGTGTGTGTTGAAAGTGCATACTTATGAAAAGCTGTCATGGCTTAGTGGTTCAGTACTGTGATTATGGTGCACAGTATCCCGGGTTCGAGGCCTGTCATTGCTTTTTATTTCACTACTGGCCAGACTGGCTAGGAGGTATGGCTATGTTTTACCGACTTTGCTCAATTTTGCCCGACGTTGCTCTACATTGCCCGATGTTGCTCTACGTTGCTCTACGTTGCCCAATGTTGCTCTAAGTTGCTCTATGTTGCCCGACGTTGTGCTGGTTAGCACGTGCACAGCTACACACAAACATGTTCTGTTTGTGCTAGTTGGCGCGATGTGCAGCTCCACGCAATGCTATTGTCCTAGTTAAAGCAATGCTAAGCTATGAGCAATTATACTGAAGTGTGCTTAATACTGGTAAACTTTGCTTAGCAGTGCTTCTCATTGCTTAAGATACATTACTTATGCATTCATCAGTATGCATAACCATTTTACTTTCTGATATATATATATATATATATATATATATATATATATATATATAATTTGTCCACTACTACATAGACCATTTCAATGCTTTTTACTAAACTTTCATTGGTAAATTTCAGGAATTCTTTTCATATACAGATTTCCAACAGAAAATAAAAAGGGGAGTGGTGGGACTCGATCCGGGAATGCCTTCTCTTAGTGCAAAGTTTCTACCACTACGCTATTGCTATTTTGCTTAATTTGCATATAAGTTTCTTATTATCCTCTTTGATGTCTTGACTGCTAACTGTAGCTAAGCAATGGGCAAACACGTGCAAACACGTGCAAATACGGGCAGCTATATCGGGAATAATAAAAAAAAAATGTAAAGTTTTACATTTTATTATTGTACTGGGGTTTAGAATGTGGGGGAGTGTAGCGTTGGGTATGTACACATTTGAGCAGACTCGCTCATGTCAGTTGACATTTCCTGATTGAGAGACTTGCAGGGGCATGAATTTTTGGACTGCTCAGCAGTCCGACACGCCCCCTGCACTCGTGCATGCTCCGTGTTAGACTTAGAGTTGAGGCAGCGTGCCCTCATTAATATGCATGGCGTGCTGCCGTCTTACTCTTACACTGGCGTTTCCAGAGGATTCGGGAATCCTGGGGTAAATCTAAACAAGCATGTCACCCTATTTAGTTTAACATTTAAATACTGTTTATCCTACATTTTAATGACTTTATGGTTCATGTCCATGAATTCACTTGTAAATCAGTCCAAACAAATCAAGAATATGTCAGTTTTGCCATTG
>NC_056734.1:749066724-749069224 GCF_019279795.1 Protopterus annectens | reverse complement strand
ATTTTGGCTTTATTGGCTTGAATGCACCCATAAGGAATCTGGTATGTCCTTAAGGCATCACTTACATATATCCCTTGGACCTCCACTACAGGAGGCTTAAGGTATTACACATTAAAGTCTCTAGCTTGGTTGAGTCTTTCTTGAGGTTTTTACTGAATGTTTTTTATGTGTAACCATTTTACCCTTTGCTTGACTAGGCAAATAAAGTAAATCCACTGAACTACAACTATTTAAAGATTTGTTTTACCAGCAACATAGTGTCTACTGTTTGTAGCTGTTTGTGTGGCATGAGATCTTATGTTTCTGGTCTTTTATTTTACTTTTTAAGGCCAATGCTCAATTTTAAGGCCTGGATCTTGGGAAATTTAATATGTATGTAACTGTAATGTAATTCATATATACATACTCATTTAATTGTAAACATTAGTAGAAGCTAATATTGTTGTTATCCATAACTCTTGCAAATCTTTATCTAGCTGTTAAACTATAGATTCTACTTAGTCAAAAGATTCTTTCTATTACCTCAAAAAGATTGTTTTATGTCTGTTCCATGCATTCATCCAGTTACTGTTTGCATGCCTACAATATGCATTTGTGAAATGTTTCCTCTAATCTCTTGTAGGTCATCCAACACGCTTCTTTTTCTTTTCTTTTTTTAAGATTATGTCCTGTTGTTCTTGTATATTCTTTTTGAAAGATGGTACTTACAACTCATGGATTTCATTGAGTACATAAATGTTTTTAATACCCCCTACACTTCAAGGTGATACATGATAATGTCTTGTACTGTCTTTTATGACATCTAGTGACAACAGTGCATCATTTTTGTTGCCTTGCTCTGAAATGAATCTCTACTCTCTATCTTAGTGAAAAAGTTGTCTACTGAATGCACAAAAATTGGAAAAGCAGTGTTATAGATGAAGGTTCTTCTGCATCTTTAAGCATTCTACAAGGCTCCTTGCTGTTCTATCCCAGTCCTTGTTTGCGTTTGTATAATCCGACCACCCTCATTTCAATTCTCCATCTTTTACTGTGATATCTGTTCTTCAGGTCTTTCATTCCCTATACCAACTTTAGCCTAATAAGTGGTTGCAGACAAATAAAGATCATTGCCTTAGAGGGGGGTGGGGTAAGCAGGGCACCTAAAACAGAAAATTATAGCTTAATTTCCATTATTAAAACTTTACAAATGTGAAACTGCATCATCATAATACCATTTTGGATGTATTAGAAAAAGAGTAGGATTTATTAAGGTACCACAATATGTACAATAGCTCTGCCAGATTCAACAACTGCCCTAACACAGTGTTCCATGGTCCACAACCACAAAGATGTGCAGAACTGTGTAGAGTTGGGCCCACAGTCATGCTGAATGCTAACGAGGCATACTCAAGGGAGAGGCATATACTGATTAGCCATGTGCTCTCCCCAGAGCTGCCTCTAGAAAGAAATCTGCATGACCAATCAATTCACAAAATCTCTGGTCCATGTAGATCAGCACGGCCACCCATACTGCCTTACCAAAAGGCCATGTTACCCACCTGCCATAACCATGGTATAGGAATTGAAGTGTGTCAAGAGCCATTAAACACCAAGGAATGCTCTTAAAGTAAGTGCTGTAATGGCACTAACAGCATTATATGGATCGGGGCGGGGGGGTTTCACTACACCACCAGCAATTACTCTTAAAAGTAAGTGCCATAATGCCTTCAACTGCAGTATGTATATCAGGAATGGAGGGTGGACTAGACCATCATGGATTACTCTTAAATGTAAGTGCCAGAATATCACCAACAATGTATGGGGATTGGGGGGGTCACTATGCCACCAGAAGAAAATAGATAAGTGCCACAATGGTATTTCAACTATTACAGGGGTGGCGAAAATGACAGGAAGGCAGGCAGATTAGGAACAAGTACAAGGACTGTAGTGTGTGTGTGTGTGTGTGTGTGTGTGTGTGTGTGTGTGTGTGTGTGTGTGTGTGTGTGTGTGTGTGTGTGTGTGTGTGTGTGTGTGTGTGTGTGTGTGTGTGCATGTGTGTGTGTGTGTGTGTGTGTGTGTGTGTGCGTGCATGTGTGTGTGTGTGTGTGTGTGTGTGTGTGTGTGTGTGTGTGTGTGTGTGTGCGTGTGTGTGCGTGTGTGTGTGTGTGTGTGTGTGTGTGTGTGTGTGTGTATGTGTTGTATGTACTTGTATGTGTGGGAGAGTGACTTGGGGATGCCACTGCCTACATGAGCAGCACTTCACCACCATGATGTGCAGGATCAGCTAACCTGTCTTCAGATCATGACTTGGTACAATGCATTAGCAGAACCTTTTAGCATGAGCTGTAACATCAACTTGAAATGCATTACTGCTGTTATTACCTCTTTTGACAACCTTAGGTGACCAACAGAAGTGATTATCTTTTGATGGAGGCAGTCAGTGGGATGGAAGCAAGGAAGAGTTGTGGTGATCACAATAACATGAACATTACTGTGTCTTAGTAGTGCACAGGGATAA
>NC_056734.1:749051724-749061724 GCF_019279795.1 Protopterus annectens | reverse complement strand
GTCATTTGAAATAAGGGTAGTATTCAGGCAAGAACAAACTTTATAATTTCTCACGACAACACCAGCTGCTAAGATAAACGTACTGTACGCTATCACAATAAAAGTAAGAGCAAATAATCCAAACCAGTGTACAGTCTGAAACACGGCCAGGGTATACAACACAGGTTTATAGGTAAAAATTCCGTAAGCGCTGGATTATTTGCTCAGATTTAATAAATTGGCAGAGTGAATCTAACAATCAATTAAAAACAAAGGTGTAGCTTTCAATTCTTTCCAAGTGCAACAAACAAAAGCTATCACCAATATAAATATATAATATTGGTGCAATTTGAGACATAAAAGGCATATATGTTTCTGTACAAGGTTTTCATTGTTTGTATATGCTGATGTATAAATAATGATATACATTTTTTTTATTAAAACTCAAGATGTAGCTATTTATTTTTGTGGATAGGAGCCTTATTTAATATAAATAATTGACAGAAACATACCTTCAAAAGTTCATAAATAAATGGTGATCTGTTTTAGAAATATAGGCTTTGAAATACAAAGAGCAGAACTGCCCCCAAAATAAAAAATATTCTGGGGGAAACAGATGAGAATGCTCAGCCATTAAGGGGTTACTTATGCATATTTATTGAAATAAAAAAAATCACTCCTGCTCTGTGTGTAGCATTTGCTACACAGAAGAGTTAAATCAAGCAATACAATCGATAACATATATAGATAAAAGGCATGGGTTTGGTGGTTGGTTGGGATAATTAGCATTACCTTACCATTAACTTTTATTTGTGGCATAACAGTTAACACTGTTTCTTCACAGTGCTTGGTACTCCACTTCATTGCTCTGCTGAGGAGCATTTTGAGGAGAGCTTGCAAATCTTCCCTAGGTATGTTTTCTGTCAGGTGCTCAAGTGTCATTATATATCCTAAAGACATACCATAGATAAATTGATGATACTTAGAATTGTCCATTGCTGTTCGTGTGTGTGTGTGTGTGTGTGTGTGTGTGTGTGTGTGTGTGTGTGTGTGTGTGTGTGTGTGTGTGTGTGTCTGACTGTGTGTGACATTTTATCAAAAATCAAGGTCAACAACTGATGTTCAACAACTCTCAAGCAGTAAGCTTTTTCAGATGTCCTCTGCTCATGCTAACAAACATTCACACACCCATACCCTTAGCATCCCGATATCTATATATCAATATCTGCCTCTTCTCTCTCTCTCTCTCTCTCTAAATATATATATATATATATATCTATATATATATATATATATATATATATATATATATATATATATATATAAAATAGAGAGAGAAAGAGTGTGCAACCATCAAGTGACTGACTGGCTATGCTTATTTATCCAGCCAGCCATAACTTGTCCATGAGCGCATATCAAAATGCTATCAAAATGTATAGCCAAATCAATATTCTGCAAGCTGCAATATAGCTACTTATCCTTAACCAAACAGAACCTCATGCTACAATATTGTACAGCAAGTAACAAGTCCATGGTAAGAAAAAGTAGGCTTAGGACTCTAGGAAAGATTCTTCTTGTGTTGAATAATTGCCAGTAAATTGCTCTTTTTCACCATAGTCCAGTATCTTTGAAAGATTAATTATTCAAAGGTTGACTGGACATTTGCATAAATATTATATCCTTCCATGTGCTGCCAAAGTTTTGTTGGGATCACAGCACTAAAACTGTCATTACTCCTTTAATAAATGACATCATGTGGATCTGTGATAATGACATTATTTTTGTAGCTGCATTTTTTTAATTATCTAAAGTTTGGCTTGTTTCTTTAACCCATACCCCCGGATTTAGGAATCCTCCATGTAAGACTTAATAAGTCTTACACGAAGGCTGCAATTGAATGGTATGACGTCAGCGTGCCATGAATATGCATGAGGGCATGCTGACCCAACCGTAAGTCCTACACGGACCGTGGAAGAAAACAGGGGGCGTGTCCGACTGCAGAGCAGTCCAAATGTCCACGCACCTGCAAGTGTTTAAAAATAAAGTAAATAAACAAGAGCGAGTCCGCTCAAATGTCCCTGCACCCAACACCTCACTGTCTGCTATACTGCTCAGACAAGCTCCACATGGGTTTACAGAGTGGTCCTAGCAGCAGGGAACTCAGAAAAGCGACTACCTTCTGGATTTAAGTATCTTTGCTTTTTTTCACTTGAAATAGCTTCTGTAGCTTACCTTGAACTAGTCTGAACTGTTTTTTTAACTGATTGCTGCATTATTTTAAAATCTGCACTTAAAGTTACATTTTAGTCGAATTTGATCGAAAGTTTGCTTGTTTGTTTGTTTAATTTAACTGTGGAGGCTGCCCACTAAAGTGTGCTAGCCTGTGTAACTAATTTATCACTGATTCTGCATTTTCTGTGTGTTTCTACCATAAAAACAAAAAAACAAAAAAATAATCCTTGTTTTCCCACCTTCCTCGACTAGTTTAGACCAGTTTACAGGCATTGCTGTATTTTGGGCTGTGGTGTAGTTCCTGTGTTGTCCATTACCTTACTTGGATAGAAGGACGTTTCTTTGCTCACCAGTGGGAGTGGGGAGCCTTGAGCAGCCTACCTGTCCTTGGGGGAAGTGACCTCAGCACAAGAAGCTGTAGTAATTGGTTGTTTGAGACCATTTCCAGCTCTTTTGTACTTCACTGTTTAAAATCCACCTCTGGGCGTTTTTTTCTGGCTATACTGCTCAGACAAGCTCCACGTGGGTTTACAGAGTGGTCCTAGCAGCAGGGAACTCAGAAAAGCGACTACCTTCTGGATTTAAGTATCTTTGTTTTTTTTTCACTTGAAATAGCTTCTGTAGCTTACCTTGAACTAGCCTGAACTGTTTTTTAACTGATTGCTGCATTATTTT
Source organism: Protopterus annectens (assembly GCF_019279795.1). Classification (NCBI taxonomy): domain Eukaryota; kingdom Metazoa; phylum Chordata; order Ceratodontiformes; family Protopteridae; genus Protopterus; species Protopterus annectens. Next base: position 749,058,838 of record NC_056734.1, on the reverse strand, counting down.
AAAATCTGCACTTAAAGTTACATTTTAGTCGAATTTGATTGAAAGTTTGCTTGTTTGTTTGTTTAATTTAACTGTGGAGGCTGCCCACTAAAGTGTGCTAGCCTGTGTAACTAATTTATCACTGTTTCTGCATTTTCTGTATTTCTACCAAAAAAAAAACAAAAAAACAAAAAATAATCCTTGTTTTCCCGCCTTCCTCGACTAGTTTAGACCAGTTTATAGGCATTGCTGTATTCTGGGCTGTGGTGTAGTTCCTGTGTTGTCCATTACCTTACTTGGATAGAAGGAAGTTTCGTTGCTCACCAGTGGGAGTGGGGAGCCTTGAGCAGCCTACCTGTCCTTGGTGGAAGTGACCTCAGCACAAGAAGCTGTAGTAATTGGTTGTTTGGGACCATTTCCAGCTCTTTTGTAGTTCACTGTTTAAAATCCACGTTTGCATGGCTTTGCGCGGTCGTGCGCATAAAGCGCAGTGCCGGTTAAACAAGGTTAAACATTTTCTGGCTCCGCCAAGTCTGTTCTTCAAATTTTCCCTTAAGGAAGCTCTACTCTTAGGAAAACCAGACTACTCACTGTATTATAAGCCTAGCACTTGTTCTCAATACTTCCCTACTAAGTAAGCACTCTCATACTAAGTAAAGCACTACATCTACTTACCACCCCTGTGAATACCCACTTCGCTTAAAGGTATACCACTCCCTTATACTGTTCTAGCATGTCGAGTGGTAGATTACTGGGGTCGTCTCCAGTTCAGCTGGTCAATCTAGGCATCTTGAGACAATGCTACAATTGTCTCATGTACACAGACAACCCTCTCCTCCTCCCAACAAACACAAATACATGTGAGAGATGCAACTATATAGCCAAACTGGAGGCTGAACTCTCTCAACTCAGGGCTGGCATGACCAGACAGGAGGAGATGGCAACCACACACACAACAATCCCAGTCCCACATAAACCTACCACAACTGCAAACCAAACACATAAAAACACAAAGACATACTCGGAGGCTCTAATAAAAAACTTACCAAAACAACAGGGGCTCCCAAAGCAGACATCCAAAAATCCACCACCTCAAAACAAAACACATGCAACACATACTTCAATAAATCAGTGTGTCGACCAATCGCAGCCCTTAAGGCCAAACACCTTGCCTGATACACTAGTAATAGGTGACTCCATAGTCAGACACACTGATGTCCCACTGACCAGGCTGAACAAGGAGAAGGTGACTGTGAGCTGTCTATCGGGAGCTAGGATCTGCCACATAACACACGCATTTAGGTCACTCCAAAGCAAGTACAAATATGACTCCGTCATTGTCCATGCTGGTGTGAATGACCTGAGACGTACCTCCTGGACTACATGAAAAGAGACATAGAGGAGCTTTCCGATTATGTAGCCCAGGCTGGTATGACCCTGACCCTGAGCAGCATCTTGCCCTCACCAAGAATGATACCACAATAAAGACAAGATGATCAGCTTTAACAATTGGCTCAAGTACTGGTGTCATTCTAAGGGGATCCAATGTCTGTCTGCCTGGGATGATATGTTGGACAAGCCATGCTGCTTCGCAAGGGATGGCTTACACCTGTCACCACTGGGCTTCCGGATATTGGCCAAGGCTCTTCCCACCCCATAGTGCCTTTTTTCGGCAAGGCTCGAAAGACAAACCCACCTCCTTAGAAAACAAAAATGGAAAAAAACTAAGGGTAATGCTGCTCAATGCCAGAAGTCTAAATCTCAACATGCAGGCACTTGATGCACTCCTCAGCATGGAGAACATCGACGTCTGTGCAGTAACTGAAACCTGGTTCAAGGCTCCAGAGAGCACCCCAGTGCTACCAGGCTATACCTCTCATCATGCTTTTCGGCCCCAAAACCCAGGCCGAACCACAAAGGGAGGGGGAGTGTCTATATTCATAAAGGACACCCACACCTCCAGGTTAGTAGCAACACATGAAGCATCAGAGACCATACAGGTGCAACTAACCATAGGCAAAACTGCTATACAACTGGTAGCATGCTACAGACCACCCTCCCAAACTCAAGAACCCCACTCAGCCTTCCTGAAGACATTGGAGGATATGAATGCATCACAAAATACCATCATACTGGGAGACTTCAACTACCCAAACATAGATTGGGTACATTATTCTAGCCCTAATACCCTAGCCCAAAGGATCCTGGAATTCATAAATTCAAATGCACTGGAACAACTAGTCACCTCTCCCACTAGGGGAGATAATATACTAGACCTGATCATCACAAACATGGGGACAAAATACCCCTCACTAGTGAGATCTGACCACAAACTAATCACCCTGGATATACATATCCCACCTCCACCCCCAGCACAAAAGACCACAGTGAAAAACTTCTCAAAAGCAGACTTCACTCTTCTTAAGACTGAGATGGTATCCTTTAAGCCCACTGTGCCAGTGGATACCACATCCCACAATGCCAAATCCTTCACAAATGCTTTCTATGGACATCTCCAAGAATGCATGGATCATGCAATCCCAAACAAATCCAAGTCCCTCTCCACCAAATGTAAGCGTCCTGTCTGGTGGACCTCAGCCATAAACAAATTGTATAACAAAAGAAGGAAGCTACTGTGCGTCAGAGCAAAATCCCATGAAGGGAAGACATCTCTGATCAACATTAGCAGAAAACTACGTTCTCTCATAAAACATCCAAGGCAAACTTTGAGAGAAAAATCGCTAAGGACACTAAAGATAACCACAAAGCCTTCTTCAGCTATGTTAGAAACCCAAGGAAACCCTCAGATATGCTCAGAGTTGGTTCACAACAACAAAAATACACTGAACCCACAGATATTGCTAACATTCTGGCTGACAGGTTCAGTGCAAATTTCTCCTTCACCCCCAAAAAGAAGAAATACTTATCCCAGCTGAATGTAATCTCCCTGTCATCTCAGATGTACAAGTGAGAACCACCCTAAACAAAGCAAAAAACACAGCATCAATGGGACCTGACGGTATCCCGGGGTGCGTGTTACGTGGACTCCAAGAGGAGCTAAACCCACACATAAAAATGCTATTTAACCTTAGCCTTACTTCAGGATATGTACCTGAACACTGGCGTACAGCAACAGTGGTCCCACTCCACAAGGGGGGTGCCTCTACAGACCCTGGAAATTACTGCCCCATAAGCTTGACTAGCCTGGTCTGCAAAGCTATGGAAAGAATCATTATGGAACTCATAAATGGAGACATAGGGGACTTACAGACGCTTGACCCCACCCAGTTCGGCTTTGTAAAGGGCAGATTCTGCCTTTTAAACATGGTTGACTTTTTTGAAACAGTCACTAGAGCCATTGATGAGGGCAAAGCAGTCCATACAGCATACCTGGACTTGGCTAAGGCCTTCGACACAATACCCCACTCAGGCATCATAGATAAGCTAAACAGCTTAAAAGTAAACCCTTATGTCACTAGATGGGTTGAAAACTGGCTAAAGGACAGAACCCATAAAGTTAAAATCGCTGGAGCAATGTCAGACTCAAAGCCAGTCACAAGTGGTGTCCCACAGGGATCTGTCCTGGGACCCCTCTTGTTCGGCATTTATTTCTCAGATGTTAAAGCAAACATGGGAGGGCTGTGGCTGACAAAGTTCGCAGATGACTGCAAACTAGGTGTCGATACACCAGCAGATACACACATCCTACAAAAAGGCCTCACTGAAACGGACAACTGGTGCCGTAGTCACGGCCTTAAACTAAATGCCAAAAAAATGTATAGTCATCCCTTTTGGAAAAAACAAAGTACCCACAAATTATCACATAGACAGCAACCCACTGAGTACGGAAAAAGTAATCAGAGACCTAGGGACCCAAGTAGACAGAGACCTCTCATTTGACACCCACGTTGCCAAAGTGGTTAGAAAAACATTCTACCTTGCACACCTCATCATGAAGGGTTTCACATCCAGATCCAAGGATGTCATTGTACCCCTATATTCCTCCCTCATCAGGCCCATGATTGAGTACAATGCCCCATTTGGTATGTACCTCACCCGGCACTTGCAACAGCTGGAGAGACCACAAAAGTACCTCACCAAAAGGATCAAGGGTCTCCAACATATGTCTTATTCTGCCAGACTAAAGAAACTTCAGCTCTATTCAGTAGCATACCGCCTGCTCAGAGGTGATCTCTGCCTGACGATACAAGGCCATGTCCAATCAGGATCTGATGGACATGCTCCACTTCAAAAAATCCAAATCCATCAGGACCACGAGAGCTAAAGACTTAAACCTCGGCACAAGTATGAATAGGACATGCTGGAAGGATAGATTCATAACCCAGAGGCTTCCCATGCTTTGGAACAGGATCCCAGTTCGTATTAGGCAGAGCCCCTCACTGACTCTCTTCAAGAGAAATCTTGATGAGTGGATGGGAGATTGTAAGTTTACCCCAGGGGTCACATCTGTGTCACTGCTAGACAGGGGCACAGTAAACTAATTATATTATATTAGGGGACCTTCACTGTGTCACTACTAGACAGAGGCACAGTATTCTAGATTTATTCTGTACATTTTTGTACCATTTCATGGGGTGGCAAAAGCCACATCACTATGGCTAGGCTTACAAATGCCCCAGGGCAGATAGCCTAGTACTATACTATGAAACTATACTATGATAATGTAAACCCCCATCACACATCTAAAATGCATAACCATAATTTATTTTTTTAAATTCCCAAAATAGCTGCCTGTATTTGCAGGTGTGTGCGTGTGTGTGCCCATTGCTTAGCTACAGTCAGCAATTCCCACATGGAAGAGCATAAGAAAGAATGTTTATGCAAATCACATGAAATAGCAATAGCGTAATGGTAGAGCGTTCGCACAAAGAAGAGGGATTCATGGTTCGAGTCCCACCACTCCCTGTCGTATTTATTTTTTAAATCAGTATATGGAATAATACCAAACATATATGTTTAAATATAACTAAAAAGCAGTGAAATGGCCAATGTATCAGTGAATAAAATAAAATATTTTAAAGGATCCCAATATAAAATTGCCCGCAGTTAAACAGCACTTCACCCAGCACAATGTAGTTGCCCTTAGCTAACTCACGCTTTACCCAGCACAATGTAGTTGCCCCTAGCTAAATCGCGCTTTACCCAGCGCAATCGGTTTGCGGGGAGGTGCGCGCCGTGCTAACCAGCGCCCCGTCGGGCAACATGGACCCATGTAGAGCAAAGTTGCTTACACACAGCCATGCCCCCTAACTTGTCTGGACAGTAGTAAAATAAAATACAATGATAAGGTTTGAACCCAGGACACTGTGCACCATAATCAAAGTACTGAACCACTAAGCCACGACAGCTTAGTAAAAACATCCACTGTTAACATATATATAGTAAAAAATGTTAGATTAACCATTGCTAAGCACGTCTGCAGTCAGCTGAGAATAGTCAAAAATGGCCAATCACAGAAAAGTGCGGGAAATGCGGCATATTTAAGCTGCATAGGCAGGAATACTCGCCATAACTGATTGTAGCTCCCATCTGCAGTTAGAATGTCTGGTGCTGGAGAGGAAACACACTTTAGAGTGCAACGCTGGGGCATCGAGGAGTCAAGATACATGGTTTGGCTCCTAGTCCATTGGCATGAGACTCGACTCCTGCAGGGCCATTTCTAAGGAATGGAGTATAAGGCAGAGGCTTGGAACCGGTTGGCTCATGAACTCACCAGTGCCACAGGCATCCTTTGGACTGGTGAGCAGGTCCGTCACCACCATGCAGACCTGAAGAGATGGAAGCAGGACCTTCTGAACCAGTGGATCCAGGAGGCCCGTCATATGCATGATGCCCCACTACTAAGTAGGTATCCATGGAATGCAGTATGTAAGACAAGCTAATATACTCTAAATAATGCATAGGTATGTCTAAATATGCTTTCATTTACTCCACAGCTGCAGGTGTTCATGCTATGAATCAGCAAGCCTATGCAGATAGGCTGCTAAGGCTGCGCCACCAGGCAGGTTAGTAAATATTCTGCATGTTTTGTTATATAATATATGTGAGAGAGCATGAAAAAAGTGTCGTATCCCAATAATACAGCTAGCAAATGCCCTGAATAAATCCACTGCATGTACTGTTATATAACAAACATCACTAAGCCAGAAATAGAGTGTACTAACCCAGCAATCAAGGTAAAATAAGTGTGGAATACTATCTCTGCATGTACTGTCATATAATATAAGTGAGCAAGCCTGAAAAAGGGTGTTGTAACCTATCAATAAAGGTATAATATGTCCTGAATAGGTCTCCCGTATGCACTGTAATATGAAATAAAGGAGAGAGCCTGTAGAAAAGAGTGTTCAATGTAATTAATAAAGGTATAATACTTGGAGTGTGTCTGTGTCACTTACTTTGAAATGTTGTTGTACCCTTGCATTCAGTAAACAGTACTGTAGTATTAGTTGCTGTCAACCCACATGAAGTGGATGAATGAAGTGCCAGTAGCTGGGAAGCATATAACATTAATTCCCTGAATAAATTCTCTGCATGTACTGTTATACAACAAATGTCAGATAGCCATGAATAGAGTATAGTAACCCATTAATAAAGGTAAAAAAAGTCTTGAATACTATCTCTACATGTACTGCCAGATAAAATAAGTGAGCAAGCCTGAAAAAGGGTGTTGTAACCTATCAATAAAGGTATAATATGTCCTGAATATGTCTCCTGTATGCACTGTAATATCAAATTAAGGGGAGAGCCTGTAGAAAAGAGTGTTTAATAAAAAAAATCCCGTTTTTGGGTGTTCAAAAACATTGGGGTAACACCTGCAGCTGGGAAAGTATGTGGGGTTAATAAATGAAAGGATTTTCTTTTTCCCCTAATTTAAACTGCAATTCCCCCTCAAGGGTTGGAACTCCAGGGGACAATTTTCCTTTTTTTAAAACTGTTTTTTTTTGTGCACCCCGCAAAAAAAACAAAGGTCCCGGTTTTCCAAGCCCGGTTTTTTTTTCCCTTTTCCTTTCCAAAGGGTTTTTCCTGTGCCAAAAATTTTTTTGGTTTTTTAAAAAAAAACCCCCCAAAAGGGGGGGGGGGCCCCCCCTGCGCCCCCCCTGGCCCCCAAGGGGGA